>NW_027228562.1:0-57180 GCF_037783145.1 Equus przewalskii | reverse complement strand
CCAACTTCCTGACACGCCAAAATCACCTGCCAGGTATACAAGAACCACTTGGTGGACACTCCGGAATCATCTGCCGGAGATGCCAGAACCAGCTCTCAGACACACCAGAACCACGTGCCAGAGACTCCGGAAGCACCTACTGAGCATGCCTGAGCCAAATGCTCGACTTGTAAGAAACACCTGCCAGACACGCCAAAATCACCTGCCGGGTACGCCAGAACCACGTGGCGGACACTCCGGAATCACCTGTCGGGCATGCCGGAACCAACTCTCAGACGTGCCAGAACCTCATGCCGGTCACGCCAACACCACCTGCCGGACACGCCGGAAGCACCGGCTCGACTCGCCGGAACCACCGCCGGACATGCAAAATGACCTGCTGGCTACGCCAGAACCACTTGGCGAACACTCCGGAATCACCTGTCGGGCATGCCGGAACCACCTCTCAGACTTGCCAGAACCATGTTCTGGACACGCCGGTACCACCTGCAGAGTATGCCGGAACCACCTGATCCACTCCCCAGAACCACCTGCTGGACACGCCAGAATCACCTGCCGACTACGCCAGAACCACTCGGCAGACACTCCGGAACCACCTGCCGGGCATGCCGGAACCACCTCTCAGAGGTGCCAGAACCACATGCCGGACACTCCGGAATCACCTGCCGGGCATGCCAGAACCATCTCTCAGACGTGCCAGAACCATGTTCCGGACACGTGGTACCACCTGCCGAGCTCGCAGGAACCACCTGCTGGACACGCCAAAATCACCTGCCAGCTACGCCAGAAACACATGGCAGACACTCCGGAATCACCTGCCGGGCTGGCTGGAACCACCTGCCGGTCACGCCAACATCACCTTTCAGCTACGCCAGAACCACTTGGCGGACACTCTGGAAACACCTCTCCGCCCGGCCGGAAACACCTCTCAGACGTGCCAGAACCATGTGCCTACGATGCAGGAACCACACCGCAAACACACCGAAACCACCTGCCAGACCCGCCTGAACCCACTGGCGAGCACGCCTGATCCACCTGCTCAACTAGCCGGAACCACCTTCCTGACACGCCAAAATAACCTGCCGGCTACGCCAAAACCATTTGGTGAACTCTTCGGAATCACCTGCCGGGCTGGCTCCCGAACAACTCGGCAGACTCTCCGGAACCACCTGCCGGGCATGCCGGAACCAGTTCTCAGACATGCCGGAACCACATGCCAATGACACCGGAAGCACCTGCCGAGCACGCCAGAGCCACCTGCTCGACTCGCCAAAACCACCTGCTGGACATGCCAAAATCACCTGCCGGCTACACCACAACGATTTGGTGAACTCTTCGGAATCACCTGACGGGCTGGCTGGAACCACCTGCCGGTCACGCCAACATAACCTGCCAGCTATGCCAGAACCACTTGGCGGACACCATGGAAACACCTGTCGGGCCGGCCGGAACCCCCTCTCAGACGTGCCAGAACCATGAGCCTGAGATGCCGGAACCACACCCCGAACAGACCGAAACCACCTGCCAGACCCGCCTGAACCCCCTGGCGAGCACGCCTGATCCACCTGCTCAACTGGCCGGAACCAACTTCCTGACACGCCAAAATCACCTGCCAGGTATACAAGAACCACTTGGTGGACACTCCGGAATCATCTGCCGGAGATGCCAGAACCAGCTCTCAGACACACCAGAACCACGTGCCAGAGACGCCGGAAGCACCAGCTGAGCACGCCTGAGCCACCTGCTCAACTCGCAAGAAACACCTGTCGGACATGCCAAAATCAGCTGCCGGGTACGCCAGAAACACTTGGACGCTCCGGAATCACCTGTCGGGCGTGCCGGAACCACCTCTCAGACTTGCCAGAACCATGTTCTGGACACGCCGGTACCACCTGCCGAGTGTGCCGGAACCACCTGCTGGACACGCCAAAATCACCTGCCGGCTACGCCAGAACCAGTCGGCAGACACTCCGGAATCACCTGCGGGGCTGGCTGGAACCACCTGCTGGTCACGCCAACATCACCTTTCAGCTACGCCAGAACCACTTGGCGGACACTCCGGAAACACCTGTCGGGCTGGCCGCAACCACCTCTCAGACGTGCCAGAACAACATGCCTGACACTCCGGAATCACCTGCCGGGCATGCCGGAACCACCTGCTGGACATGCCGGAACCACCGGCTCGACTCGCCGGAACCATTGCCGGACAAGCAAAATCACCTGCCGGCTACGCCAGAACCACTTGGCAGACGCTCCGGAACCACCTGCCGGGCATGCCGGAACCACCTCTCAGAGGTGCGAGAACCACATGCCGGACACTCCGGAATCACCTGCCGGGCATGCCGGAACCATATTCCAGACGTGCCAGAACCATGTCCCGGACCCGCCGGTACCAACTGCCGAGCTCGCCGGAACCACCTGATGGACACGGCAAAATCACCTGCCGGCTACGCCAGAACCATTCAGCAGACACTCCGGAATCACCTGCCGGGCTGGCTGGAACCACCTGCCGGTCACGCCAACATCACCTTTCAGCTACGCCAGAACCACTCGGCAGACACTCCGGAATCACCTGCCGCGCTGGCTGGAACCACCTGCCGGTCATGCCAACATCACCTTTCAGCTATGCCAGAACCACTTGGCGGACACTCCGGAAACACCTGTCGGGCCGGCCGGAACCAACTCTCAGACGTGCCAGAACCTCGTGCCGGACACACCAGAACCACCTCCCGGACAAACCAGAAACACCTGCTGGACACGCCGGAACCACCGGCTCGACTCGCCAGAACCACCGCCGGACATGCAAAATGACAAGCCGGCTACGCCAGAACCACTTGGCGAACACTCCGGATTCACCTGTCGGGCATGCCAGAACCACCTCTCAGACTTGCCAGAACCATGTTCCTGACACGCCGGTACCACCTGCCGAGTATGCCGGAACCACCTGATCCACTCCCCACAACCACCTGCTGGACATGCAAGAATCACCTGCCGGCTACGCCAGAACCACTCGGCAGACACTCCGGAACCACCTGCCTGGCATGCCGGAACCACCTCTAAGAGGTGCCAGAACCACATACCGGACACTCCGGAATCACCTGCCGGGCATTTCGGAACCATCTCTCAGACGTGCCAGAACCATGTTCCGGACACGCCGGTACCACCTGCCGTCCTCGCCAGAACCAACTGCTGGAAACGCCAAAATCACCTGCCGGGTACGCCAGAACCATGTGGCGGACACTCCAGAATCACCTGTCGGGCATGCCGGAACCAACTCTCAGACGTGCCAGAACCTCGTGCCGGTCACGCCATAACCACCTGCCGGACACGCCGGAACCACCGGCTCGACTCGCTGGAACCACCGCCGGACATGCAAAATGACCTGCCGGGTACGCCAGAACCACTTGGCGAACACTCCGGAATCACCTGTCGGGCATGCCGGAACCACCTCTCAGACTTGCCAGAACCATGTTCCGGACATGCCGGTACCACCTGCCGAGTATGCCGGAACCACCTGATCCACTCCCCAGAACCACCTGCTGGACACGCCAGAATCACCTGCCGGCTACGCCAGAACCACTCGGCAAACACTCCGGAACCACCTGCCGGGCATGCCGGAACCACCTCTCAGAGGTGCCAGAACCACATGCCGGACACTCCAGAATGACCAGCGGGCATGCCAGAACCATCTCTCAGACGTGCCAGAACCATGTTCCGGACACGCCGGTACCACCTGCCGAGCTTGCCGGAACCACCTGCTGGACACGCCAAAATCACCTGCCTGCTACGCCAGAACCACTCGGCAGACACTCCGGAATCACCTGCCTGGCTGGCTGGAACCACCTTCCGGTCACGCCAACATCACATTTCAGCTACGCCAGAACCACTTGGCGGACACTCCCGAAACACCGGTCGGGCCAGCCGCAACCACCTCTCAGAAGTGCCAAAACCTTGTGTCTGAGAAGCCGGAACCACTACCCAAACAGACCGAAATCACCTGCGAGACCCGCCTGAACCCCCTGGCGAGCACGCCTGATCCACCTGCTCTACTAGCCGGAACCACCTTCCAGACACCCCAAAATCACCAGCCAGGTCTACCAGAACCACTTGGTGGACACTCCGGAATCATCTGCCGGACATGCCAGAACCAGCTCTCAGACACACCAGAACCACGTGCCAGAGACGCCGGAAGCACCAGCTGAGCATGCCTGAGCCACCTGCTCGACTCCCAAGAAACACCTGTCGGACATGCCAAAATCACCTGCCGGGTAAGCCAGAAACACTTGGCGGACGCTCCGGAATCACCTGTCGGGCATGCCGGAACCACCTCTCAGTCTTGCCAGAACCATGTTCTGGACACGCCGGTACCACCTGCCGAGTATGCCGGAACCAGCTGATCCACTCCCCAGAACCACCTAGTGGACACGCCAAAATCAACTGTCGGCTACGCCAGAACCACTCGGCAGACACTCTGGAATCACAGGCCAGGCATTCCGGAACCACCTCTCAGAGGTGCCAGAACCAAATGCCGGAGACTCCGGTATCACCTGCCGGGCATGCCGGAACCACCTCTCAGAGGTGCCAGAACCACATGCCGGACACTCCGGAATCACCGGCCGGGCATGCTGGAACCACGTGCTGGACATGCCGGAACCACCTGCCGGACATGCCCGAACCACCTCCCGGACATGCCGGAACCACCGGCTCGACTCGCCGGAGCCATTGCCGGACATGCAAGATCACCTGCCGGCTACGCCACAACCACTTGGCGAACACTCCGTTATCACCTGCCGGGCATGCCGGAACCACCTCTCAGAGGTGCCAGAACCGCATGCCGGACACTCCGGAATCACCTGCCGGGCATGCCGGAACCACCTGCCGGACATGCCGGAACCACCGGCTCGACTCGCCGGAACCATTGCCGGACATACAAAATCACCTGCCGGCTATGCCAGAACCACTTGGGGAACACTCCGGAATCACCTGCCGGGCATGGCGGAACCACCTCTAAGACATGCCGGAACCACATGCCAATGACACCGGAAGCACCTGCCGAGCACGCCAGAACCACCTGCTCGACTCGCCAAAACCACCTGCTGGACGTGCCAAAATCACCTTCCGTCTACGCCACAACCTTTTGGTGAACACTTCGGAATCACCTGCCGGGCTGGCTGGAACCACCTGCCGGTCACGCCAACATCGCCTGCCAGCTATGCCAGAACCACTTGGCGGACACCATGGAAACACCTGTCGGGCCGGCCGGAACCACCTATCAGACGTGCCAGAACCGTGTGCCTGAGATGCCGGAACCACACCCCGAACAGACCGAAACCACCTGCCAGACCCGCCTGAACCACCTGCTCAGCACGCCGGAACCACCTACTCGACTCGCTGGAACCACCTACCTGACACGCTAAAATCACCTGCCGGGTATGCCACAACCACTTGTTGGACACTCCGGAATCATCTGCCGGACATGCCAGAACCAGCTCTCAGACACACCAGAACCAGGTGCCGGACACGCCGGAAGCACCTGCTGATCATGCCTGAGACACATGCTCGACTTGCAAGAAACACCTGCCACACACGCCAAAATCACCTGCCGGGAACGCCAGAACCACGTGGCGGACACTCCGGAATCACCTGTCGGGCATGCTGGAACCAACTATCAGACGTGCCAGAACCTCGTGCCGGGCACGCCAGAACCACCTGCCGGACACGCCGGAACCACCGGCTCGATTCGCCGGAACCACCGCCGGACATGCAAAATGACCTGCCAGCTACGCCAGAACCACTTGGCGAACACTCCGGAATCACCTGTCGGGCATGCCGGAACCGCCTCTCAGACTTGCCAGAACCATGTACCGGACACGCCGGTTCCACCTGCCAAGTATGCCGGAACCACCTGATCCATTCCCCAGAACCACCTGCTGGACACGCCAGAATCACCTGCCGACTGCGCCAGCACCACTCGGCAGACACTCCGGAACCACCTGCCGGGCATGCCGGAACCACCTCTCAGAGGTGCCGGAACCACATGCTGGACACTCCGGAATCACCTGCGGGGCATGCCGGAACCACCTCTCAGAGGTGCCAGAACCACATGCCGGACACTCCCGAATCACATGCCGGGCATGCCGGAACCATCTCTCAGATGTGCCAGAACCATGTTCCGGACACGCTGGTACCACCTGCAGGACACGCCAAAATCACCTGCCGGGTACGCCAGAACCACTCGGCAGACACTCCAGAATCACCTGCCGGGCTGGCTGAAACCACCTGCCGGTCACGCCAACATCACCTTTCAGCTACGCCAGAACCACTTGGCGGACACTCCGGAAACACCTCTCTGGCCGCCCGGAACCACCTCTCAGACGTGCCAGAACCATATGCCTGAGATGCTGGAACCACTCCCCGAACAGACCGAAACCACCTGCCAGACCCGCCTGAACCCCCTGGCGAGCACGCCTGATCCACCTGCTCAACTAGCCGGAACCAACTTCCTGACACGCCAAAATCACCTGCCGGCTACTCCACAACCATTTGGTGAACTGTTCGGAATCACCTGCCGGGCTGGCTCCAGAACCACTCGGCAGACTCTCCGGAACCACCTGCCGGGCATGCCGGAACCACCTCTCAGACATGCCGGAACCACATGCCAATGACACCGGAAGCACCTGCCTAGCACGCCAGAACCACCTGCTCAACTCGCCAAAACCACCTGCTGGACACGCCAAAATCACCTGCCGGCTATGCCACAACCATTTGGTGAACTCTTCGGAATCACCTGTCGGGCTTGCTGGAACCACCTGCCGGTCACGCCAACATCACCTGCCAGCTATGCCAGAACCACTTGGCAGACACCATGGAAACACCTGTCGGGCCGGCCGGAACCACCTCTCAGACGTGCCAGAACTATGATCCTGAGATGCCGGAACCACTCCCCGAACAGACCGAAACCACCTGCCAGACCCGCCTGTACCCCCTGGCGAGCACGCCTGATCCACCTGCTCAACTAGCGGGAACCACCTTCCTGACACGCCAAAATCACCTGCCAGGTATACCAGAACCACTTGGTGGACACTCCGATATCGTCTGCCGGAAATGCCAGAACCAGCTCTCAGACACACCAGAACCACGTGCCAGAGACGCCGGAAGCACCAGCTGAGCATGCCTCAGAGACCTGCTCGACTCGCAAGATACACGTGTCGGACAGGCGAAAATCACCTGCCGGGTACGCCAGAAACACTTGGCGAACACTCCGGAATCACTTGTCGGGCATGCCAGAACCACCTCTCAGACTTGCCAGAACCATGTTCCGGACACGCCGGTACCACCTGCCTAGTATCCCGGAAACACATGATCCACTCCCCAGAACCACCTGCTGGACACGCCAGAATCACCTGCTGGATACGCCAGAACCACTTGGCAGACACTCCGGAACCACCTGCCGGGCATGCCGGAACCACCTCTCAGAGGTGCCAGAACCACATGCCGGACACTCCGGAATCACCTGCCGGGCATGACGGAACCATCTCTCAGACGTGCCAGAACCATGTTCTGGACACGCCGGTACCACCTGCCGAGCTCGCCGGAACCACCTGCTGGACACGCCAAAATCACCTGCCGGCTACGCCAGAACCACTCGGCAGACACTCCGGAATCACCTGCGGGGCTGGCTGGAACCACCTGCCGGTCACGCCAACATCACCTTTCAGCTACGCCAGAACCACTTGGCGGACACTCCGGAAATACCTCTCCGGCCGGCCAGAAACACCTCTCAGACGTGCCATAACCATGTGCCTGAGATGCCTAACCACTCCCTGAACAGACGGAAACCACCTGCCAGACCCTCCTGAACCCCCTGGCGAGCACGCCTAATCCACCTGCTCAACTAGCCGGAACCAACTTCCTGACACGCCAAAATCACCTGCCGGCTACGCCACAACCCTTTGGTGAACTCTTCGGAATCACCTGCCGGGCTGGCTCCAGAACCACTCGGCAGACACTCCGGAACCACCTGTCGGGCATGCCGGAACCACCTCTCAGACTTGCCAGAACCATGTTCCGGACACGCCGGTGCCACCTGCCGAGTAGGCCGGAACCACCTGATCCACTCCCCAGAACCACCTGCTGGATACGCCATAATCACCTGCCGGCTACTCCAGAACCACTCGGCAGACACTCCGGAACCAACTGCCTGGCATGCCGGAACCACCTCTCAGAGGTGCCGGAACCACATGCCGGACACTCCGGAATCACCTGCCGGGCATGCCGGAACCATCTCTCAGACTTGCCAGAACCATGTTCCGGACATGCCGGAACCACCTGCTGAGCTCGCCGGAACTACCTGCTGGACACGCCAAAATCACCAGCCGGCTACGCCAGAACCACTCGGCAGACACTTGGGAAGCACATGCCAGGCATGCCGGAACCACCTCTCAGAGGTGCCAGAACCGCATGCCGGACACTCCGGAATCACCTGCCGGGCATGCCGGAACCACCTGCCGGACATGCCGGAACCACCGGCTCGACTCGCCGGAACCATTGCAGGACATGCAAAATCACCTGCCGGCTATGCCAGAACCACTTGGGGAACACTCCGTAATCACCTGCCGGGCATGGCGGAACCACCTCTCAGACATGCCGGAACCACATGCCAATGACACCGGAACCACCTGCCGAGCACGCCAGAACCACCTGCTCGACTCGCCAAAACCACCTGCTGGACGTGCCAAAATCACCTTCCGGCTACGCCACAACCTTTTGGTGAACACTTCGGAATCACCTGCCGGGCTTTCAGGAATCACCTGCCGGTCATGACAACATCACATGCCAGGTATGCCAGAATCACTTGGCGGACACCATGGAAACACCTGTCGGGCCGGCCGCAACCACCACTCAGACGTGCCAGAACCATGTGCCTGAGATGCCGGAACCACTCCCCGAACAGACCGAAACCACCTGCCAGACCCGCCTGAACCCCCTGGCGAGCACGCCTGATCCAGCTGCTCAACTAGCCGGAACCAACTTCCTGACATGCCAAAATCACCTGCCAGGTATACCACAACCACTTGTTGGACACTCAGGAATCATCTGCCGGACATGCCAGAACCAGCTCTCAGACACACCAGAACCACGTGCCAGAGACGCCGGAAGCACCAGCTGAGCATACCTGAGCCACCTGCTCGACTCGCAAGATACACCTGTCGGACATGCCAAAATCACCTGAAGGCTACGCCAGAAACACTTGGCGGACGCTCCGGAATCACCTGTCGGGCGTGCTGGAACCACCTCTCAGACTTGCCAGAACCATGTTCTGGACACGCCGGTACCACCTGCCGAGTATGCCGGAACCAGCTGATCCACTCCCCAGAACCACCTAGTGGACACGCCAAAATCAACTGCCGGCTACGCAGGAACCACCGGCTCGACTCGCCGGAACCACCGCCGGACATGCAAAATGACCTGACGGCTACGCCAGAACCACTTGCCGAACACTCCGGAATCACCTGCCGGGCATGGCGGAGCCACCTCTCAGACATGCCGGAACCACATGCCAATGACACCGGAAGCACCTGCCGAACACGCCAGAACCTCCTGCTCGACTCGCCAAAACCACCTGATGGACACGCCAAAATCACCTGCCGGCTACGCCACAACCATTTGGTGAAAACTTCGGAATCACCTGCCGGGGTGGCTGGAACCACCTGCCGGTCACGCCAACATCACCTGCCAGCTATGCCAGAACCACTTGGCGGACACCATGGAAACACCTGTCGGGCCGGCCGGAACCACCTATCAGACGTGCCAGAAACATGTGCCTGAGATGCCGGAACCATACCCCGAACAGACCGAAACCACCTGCCAGACCCGCCTGAACCACCTGCCGAGCACGCCGGAACCACCTACTCGACTCGATGGAACCACCTACCTGACACGCTAAAATCACCTGCCGGGTATGCCACAACCACTTGGTGGACACTCCGGAATCATCTGCCGGACATGCCAGAACCAGCTCTCAGACACACCAGGAACATGTGCCAGACACGCCGGAAGCACCTGCTGATCATGCCTGAGCCAAATGCTCGACTTGTCAGAAACACCTGCCAGACACGCCAAAATCACCTGCCGGATACGCCAGAACCACGTGGCGGACACTCCGGAATCACCTCTCGGGCGTGCCGGAACCACCTCTCAGACTTGCCAGAACCATGTTCTGGACACGCCGGTACCACCTGCCGAGTATGCCGGAACCAGCTGATCCACTCCCCAGAACCACCTATTGAACACGCCAAAATCAACTGCCGGCTACGCCGGAACCACCGGCTCGACTCGCCGGAACCACAGCCGGACATGCAAAATGACCTGCCGACTATGCCAGAACCACTTGGCGAACACTCCGGAATCACCTGTCGGGCATTCCGGAACCACCTCTCAGACTTGCCAGAACCATGTTCCGGATCCGCCGGTACCACCTGCCGAGTATACCGGAACCACCTGATCCACTCCCCAGAACCATCTGCTGTACACCCCAGAATCACCTGCCGGCTACGCCAGCACCACTCGGCAGACACTCCGGAACCACCTGCCGGGCATGCCGGAGCCACCTCTCAGAGGTGCCAGAACCACATGCCGGACACTCCGGAATCACCTGCCGGGCATGCCGGAACCATATTCCAGACGTGCCAGAACCATGTCCCGGACCCGCCGGTACCAACTGCCGAGCTCGCCGGAACCACCTGATGGACACGGCAAAATCACCTGCCGGCTACGCCAGAACCATTCAGCAGACACTCCGGAATCACCTGCCGGGCTGGCTGGAACCACCTGCCGGTCACGCCAACATCACCTTTCAGCTACGCCAGAACCACTCGGCAGACACTCCGGAATCACCTGCCGCGCTGGCTGGAACCACCTGCCGGTCATGCCAACATCACCTTTCAGCTATGCCAGAACCACTTGGCGGACACTCCGGAAACACCTGTCGGGCCGGCCGGAACCAACTCTCAGACGTGCCAGAACCTCGTGCCGGACACACCAGAACCACCTCCCGGACAAACCAGAAACACCTGCTGGACACGCCGGAACCACCGGCTCGACTCGCCAGAACCACCGCCGGACATGCAAAATGACAAGCCGGCTACGCCAGAACCACTTGGCGAACACTCCGGATTCACCTGTCGGGCATGCCAGAACCACCTCTCAGACTTGCCAGAACCATGTTCCTGACACGCCGGTACCACCTGCCGAGTATGCCGGAACCACCTGATCCACTCCCCACAACCACCTGCTGGACATGCAAGAATCACCTGCCGGCTACGCCAGAACCACTCGGCAGACACTCCGGAACCACCTGCCTGGCATGCCGGAACCACCTCTCAGAGGTGCCGGAACCACATGCCGGACACTCCGGAATCACCTGCCGGGCATGCCGGAACCATCTCTCAGACTTGCCAGAACCATGTTCCGGACATGCCGGAACCACCTGCTGAGCTCGCCGGAACTACCTGCTGGACACGCCAAAATCACCAGCCGGCTACGCCAGAACCACTCGGCAGACACTTGGGAAGCACATGCCAGGCATGCCGGAACCACCTCTCAGAGGTGCCAGAACCGCATGCCGGACACTCCGGAATCACCTGCCGGGCATGCCGGAACCACCTGCCGGACATGCCGGAACCACCGGCTCGACTCGCCGGAACCATTGCAGGACATGCAAAATCACCTGCCGGCTATGCCAGAACCACTTGGGGAACACTCCGTAATCACCTGCCGGGCATGGCGGAACCACCTCTCAGACATGCCGGAACCACATGCCAATGACACCGGAACCACCTGCCGAGCACGCCAGAACCACCTGCTCGACTCGCCAAAACCACCTGCTGGACGTGCCAAAATCACCTTCCGGCTACGCCACAACCTTTTGGTGAACACTTCGGAATCACCTGCCGGGCTTTCAGGAATCACCTGCCGGTCATGACAACATCACATGCCAGGTATGCCAGAATCACTTGGCGGACACCATGGAAACACCTGTCGGGCCGGCCGCAACCACCACTCAGACGTGCCAGAACCATGTGCCTGAGATGCCGGAACCACTCCCCGAACAGACCGAAACCACCTGCCAGACCCGCCTGAACCCCCTGGCGAGCACGCCTGATCCAGCTGCTCAACTAGCCGGAACCAACTTCCTGACATGCCAAAATCACCTGCCAGGTATACCACAACCACTTGTTGGACACTCAGGAATCATCTGCCGGACATGCCAGAACCAGCTCTCAGACACACCAGAACCACGTGCCAGAGACGCCGGAAGCACCAGCTGAGCATACCTGAGCCACCTGCTCGACTCGCAAGATACACCTGTCGGACATGCCAAAATCACCTGAAGGCTACGCCAGAAACACTTGGCGGACGCTCCGGAATCACCTGTCGGGCGTGCTGGAACCACCTCTCAGACTTGCCAGAACCATGTTCTGGACACGCCGGTACCACCTGCCGAGTATGCCGGAACCAGCTGATCCACTCCCCAGAACCACCTAGTGGACACGCCAAAATCAACTGCCGGCTACGCAGGAACCACCGGCTCGACTCGCCGGAACCACCGCCGGACATGCAAAATGACCTGACGGCTACGCCAGAACCACTTGCCGAACACTCCGGAATCACCTGCCGGGCATGGCGGAGCCACCTCTCAGACATGCCGGAACCACATGCCAATGACACCGGAAGCACCTGCCGAACACGCCAGAACCTCCTGCTCGACTCGCCAAAACCACCTGATGGACACGCCAAAATCACCTGCCGGCTACGCCACAACCATTTGGTGAAAACTTCGGAATCACCTGCCGGGGTGGCTGGAACCACCTGCCGGTCACGCCAACATCACCTGCCAGCTATGCCAGAACCACTTGGCGGACACCATGGAAACACCTGTCGGGCCGGCCGGAACCACCTATCAGACGTGCCAGAAACATGTGCCTGAGATGCCGGAACCATACCCCGAACAGACCGAAACCACCTGCCAGACCCGCCTGAACCACCTGCCGAGCACGCCGGAACCACCTACTCGACTCGATGGAACCACCTACCTGACACGCTAAAATCACCTGCCGGGTATGCCACAACCACTTGGTGGACACTCCGGAATCATCTGCCGGACATGCCAGAACCAGCTCTCAGACACACCAGGAACATGTGCCAGACACGCCGGAAGCACCTGCTGATCATGCCTGAGCCAAATGCTCGACTTGTCAGAAACACCTGCCAGACACACCAAAATCACCTGCCGGATACGCCAGAACCACGTGGCGGACACTCCGGAATCACCTCTCGGGCGTGCCGGAACCACCTCTCAGACTTGCCAGAACCATGTTCTGGACACGCCGGTACCACCTGCCGAGTATGCCGGAACCAGCTGATCCACTCCCCAGAACCACCTATTGAACACGCCAAAATCAACTGCCGGCTACGCCGGAACCACCGGCTCGACTCGCCGGAACCACAGCCGGACATGCAAAATGACCTGCCGACTATGCCAGAACCACTTGGCGAACACTCCGGAATCACCTGTCGGGCATTCCGGAACCACCTCTCAGACTTGCCAGAACCATGTTCCGGATCCGCCGGTACCACCTGCCGAGTATACCGGAACCACCTGATCCACTCCCCAGAACCATCTGCTGTACACCCCAGAATCACCTGCCGGCTACGCCAGCACCACTCGGCAGACACTCCGGAACCACCTGCCGGGCATGCCGGAGCCACCTCTCAGAGGTGCCAGAACCACATGCCGGACACTCCGGAATCACCTGCCGGGCATGCCGGAACCATATTCCAGACGTGCCAGAACCATGTCCCGGACCCGCCGGTACCAACTGCCGAGCTCGCCGGAACCACCTGATGGACACGGCAAAATCACCTGCCGGCTACGCCAGAACCATTCAGCAGACACTCCGGAACCACCTGCCGGTCACGCCAACATCACCTTTCAGCTACGCCAGAACCACTCGGCAGACACTCCGGAATCACCTGCCGCGCTGGCTGGAACCACCTGCCGGTCATGCCAACATCACCTTTCAGCTATGCCAGAACCACTTGGCGGACACTCCGGAAACACCTGTCGGGCCGGCCGGAACCAACTCTCAGACGTGCCAGAACCTCGTGCCGGACACACCAGAACCATCTCCCGGACAAACCAGAAACACCTGCTGGACACGCCGGAACCACCGGCTCGACTCGCCAGAACCACCGCCGGACATGCAAAATGACAAGCCGGCTACGCCAGAACCACTTGGCGAACACTCCGGATTCACCTGTCGGGCATGCCAGAACCACCTCTCAGACTTGCCAGAACCATGTTCCTGACACGCCGGTACCACCTGCCGAGTATGCCGGAACCACCTGATCCACTCCCCACAACCACCTGCTGGACATGCAAGAATCACCTGCCGGCTACGCCAGAACCACTCGGCAGACACTCCGGAACCACCTGCCTGGCATGCCGGAACCACCTCTAAGAGGTGCCAGAACCACATACCGGACACTCCGGAATCACCTGCCGGGCATTTCGGAACCATCTCTCAGACGTGCCAGAACCATGTTCCGGACACGCCGGTACCACCTGCCGTCCTCGCCAGAACCAACTGCTGGAAACGCCAAAATCACCTGCCGGGTACGCCAGAACCATGTGGCGGACACTCCAGAATCACCTGTCGGGCATGCCGGAACCAACTCTCAGACGTGCCAGAACCTCGTGCCGGTCACGCCATAACCACCTGCCGGACACGCCGGAACCACCGGCTCGACTCGCTGGAACCACCGCCGGACATGCAAAATGACCTGCCGGGTACGCCAGAACCACTTGGCGAACACTCCGGAATCACCTGTCGGGCATGCCGGAACCACCTCTCAGACTTGCCAGAACCATGTTCCGGACATGCCGGTACCACCTGCCGAGTATGCCGGAACCACCTGATCCACTCCCCAGAGCCACCTGCTGGACACGCCAGAATCACCTGCCGGCTACGCCAGAACCACTCGGCAAACACTCCGGAACCACCTGCCGGGCATGCCGGAACCACCTCTCAGAGGTGCCAGAACCACATGCCGGACACTCCAGAATGACCTGCGGGCATGCCAGAACCATCTCTCAGACGTGCCAGAACCATGTTCCGGACACGCCGGTACCACCTGCCGAGCTTGCCGGAACCACCTGCTGGACACGCCAAAATCACCTGCCTGCTACGCCAGAACCACTCGGCAGACACTCCGGAATCACCTGCCTGGCTGGCTGGAACCACCTTCCGGTCACGCCAACATCACATTTCAGCTACGCCAGAACCACTTGGCGGACACTCCCGAAACACCGGTCGGGCCGGCCGCAACCACCTCTCAGAAGTGCCAAAACCTTGTGTCTGAGATGCCGGAACCACTACCCAAACAGACCGAAATCACCTGCGAGACCCGCCTGAACCCCCTGGCGAGCACGCCTGATCCACCTGCTCTACTAGCCGGAACCACCTTCCAGACACCCCAAAATCACCAGCCAGGTCTACCAGAACCACTTGGTGGACACTCCGGAATCATCTGCCGGACATGCCAGAACCAGCTCTCAGACACACCAGAACCACGTGCCAGAGACGCCGGAAGCACCAGCTGAGCATGCCTGAGCCACCTGCTCGACTCCCAAGAAACACCTGTCGGACATGCCAAAATCACCTGCCGGGTAAGCCAAAAACACTTGGCGGACGCTCCGGAATCACCTGTCGGGCATGCCGGAACCACCTCTCAGTCTTGCCAGAACCATGTTCTGGACACGCCGGTACCACCTGCCGAGTATGCCGGAACCAGCTGATCCACTCCCCAGAACCACCTAGTGGACACGCCAAAATCAACTGTCGGCTACGCCAGAACCACTCGGCAGACACTCTGGAATCACAGGCCAGGCATTCCGGAACCACCTCTCAGAGGTGCCAGAACCAAATGCCGGAGACTCCGGTATCACCTGCCGGGCATGCCGGAACCACCTCTCAGAGGTGCCAGAACCACATGCCGGACACTCCGGAATCACCGGCCGGGCATGCTGGAACCACGTGCTGGACATGCCGGAACCACCTGCCGGACATGCCCGAACCACCTCCCGGACATGCCGGAACCACCGGCTCGACTCGCCGGAGCCATTGCCGGACATGCAAGATCACCTGCCGGCTACGCCACAACCACTTGGCGAACACTCCGTTATCACCTGCCGGGCATGCCGGAACCACCTCTCAGAGGTGCCAGAACCGCATGCCGGACACTCCGGAATCACCTGCCGGGCATGCCGGAACCACCTGCCGGACATGCCGGAACCACCGGCTCGACTCGCCGGAACCATTGCCGGACATACAAAATCACCTGCCGGCTATGCCAGAACCACTTGGGGAACACTCCGGAATCACCTGCCGGGCATGCCGGAACCACCTCTAAGACATGCCGGAACCACATGCCAATGACACCGGAAGCACCTGCCGAGCACGCCAGAACCACCTGCTCGACTCGCCAAAACCACCTGCTGGACGTGCCAAAATCACCTTCCGTCTACGCCACAACCTTTTGGTGAACACTTCGGAATCACCTGCCGGGCTGGCTGGAACCACCTGCCGGTCACGCCAACATCGCCTGCCAGCTATGCCAGAACCACTTGGCGGACACCATGGAAACACCTGTCGGGCCGGCCGGAACCACCTATCAGACGTGCCAGAACCGTGTGCCTGAGATGCCGGAACCACACCCCGAACAGACCGAAACCACCTGCCAGACCCGCCTGAACCACCTGCTCAGCACGCCGGAACCACCTACTCGACTCGCTGGAACCACCTACCTGACACGCTAAAATCACCTGCCGGGTATGCCACAACCACTTGTTGGACACTCCGGAATCATCTGCCGGACATGCCAGAACCAGCTCTCAGACACACCAGAACCAGGTGCCGGACACGCCGGAAGCACCTGCTGATCATGCCTGAGACACATGCTCGACTTGCAAGAAACACCTGCCACACACGCCAAAATCACCTGCCGGGAACGCCAGAACCACGTGGCGGACACTCCGGAATCACCTGTCGGGCATGCTGGAACCAACTATCAGACGTGCCAGAACCTCGTGCCGGGCACGCCAGAACCACCTGCCGGACACGCCGGAACCACCGGCTCGATTCGCCGGAACCACCGCCGGACATGCAAAATGACCTGCCAGCTACGCCAGAACCACTTGGCGAACACTCCGGAATCACCTGTCGGGCATGCCGGAACCGCCTCTCAGACTTGCCAGAACCATGTACCGGACACGCCGGTTCCACCTGCCAAGTATGCCGGAACCACCTGATCCATTCCCCAGAACCACCTGCTGGACACGCCAGAATCACCTGCCGACTGCGCCAGCACCACTCGGCAGACACTCCGGAACCACCTGCCGGGCATGCCGGAACCACCTCTCAGAGGTGCCGGAACCACATGCTGGACACTCCGGAATCACCTGCGGGGCATGCCGGAACCACCTCTCAGAGGTGCCAGAACCACATGCCGGACACTCCCGAATCACATGCCGGGCATGCCGGAACCATCTCTCAGATGTGCCAGAACCATGTTCCGGACACGCTGGTACCACCTGCAGGACACGCCAAAATCACCTGCCGGGTACGCCAGAACCACTCGGCAGACACTCCAGAATCACCTGCCGGGCTGGCTGAAACCACCTGCCGGTCACGCCAACATCACCTTTCAGCTACGCCAGAACCACTTGGCGGACACTCCGGAAACACCTCTCTGGCCGCCCGGAACCACCTCTCAGACGTGCCAGAACCATATGCCTGAGATGCTGGAACCACTCCCCGAACAGACCGAAACCACCTGCCAGACCCGCCTGAACCCCCTGGCGAGCACGCCTGATCCACCTGCTCAACTAGCCGGAACCAACTTCCTGACACGCCAAAATCACCTGCCGGCTACTCCACAACCATTTGGTGAACTGTTCGGAATCACCTGCCGGGCTGGCTCCAGAACCACTCGGCAGACTCTCCGGAACCACCTGCCGGGCATGCCGGAACCACCTCTCAGACATGCCGGAACCACATGCCAATGACACCGGAAGCACCTGCCTAGCACGCCAGAACCACCTGCTCAACTCGCCAAAACCACCTGCTGGACACGCCAAAATCACCTGCCGGCTATGCCACAACCATTTGGTGAACTCTTCGGAATCACCTGTCGGGCTTGCTGGAACCACCTGCCGGTCACGCCAACATCACCTGCCAGCTATGCCAGAACCACTTGGCAGACACCATGGAAACACCTGTCGGGCCGGCCGGAACCACCTCTCAGACGTGCCAGAACTATGATCCTGAGATGCCGGAACCACTCCCCGAACAGACCGAAACCACCTGCCAGACCCGCCTGTACCCCCTGGCGAGCACGCCTGATCCACCTGCTCAACTAGCGGGAACCACCTTCCTGACACGCCAAAATCACCTGCCAGGTATACCAGAACCACTTGGTGGACACTCCGATATCGTCTGCCGGAAATGCCAGAACCAGCTCTCAGACACACCAGAACCACGTGCCAGAGACGCCGGAAGCACCAGCTGAGCATGCCTCAGAGACCTGCTCGACTCGCAAGATACACGTGTCGGACAGGCGAAAATCACCTGCCGGGTACGCCAGAAACACTTGGCGAACACTCCGGAATCACTTGTCGGGCATGCCAGAACCACCTCTCAGACTTGCCAGAACCATGTTCCGGACACGCCGGTACCACCTGCCTAGTATCCCGGAAACACATGATCCACTCCCCAGAACCACCTGCTGGACACGCCAGAATCACCTGCTGGATACGCCAGAACCACTTGGCAGACACTCCGGAACCACCTGCCGGGCATGCCGGAACCACCTCTCAGAGGTGCCAGAACCACATGCCGGACACTCCGGAATCACCTGCCGGGCATGCCGGAACCATCTCTCAGACGTGCCAGAACCATGTTCTGGACACGCCGGTACCACCTGCCGAGCTCGCCGGAACCACCTGCTGGACACGCCAAAATCACCTGCCGGCTACGCCAGAACCACTCGGCAGACACTCCGGAATCACCTGCGGGGCTGGCTGGAACCACCTGCCGGTCACGCCAACATCACCTTTCAGCTACGCCAGAACCACTTGGCGGACACTCCGGAAATACCTCTCCGGCCGGCCAGAAACACCTCTCAGACGTGCCATAACCATGTGCCTGAGATGCCTAACCACTCCCTGAACAGACGGAAACCACCTGCCAGACCCTCCTGAACCCCCTGGCGAGCACGCCTAATCCACCTGCTCAACTAGCCGGAACCAACTTCCTGACACGCCAAAATCACCTGCCGGCTACGCCACAACCCTTTGGTGAACTCTTCGGAATCACCTGCCGGGCTGGCTCCAGAACCACTCGGCAGACACTCCGGAACCACCTGTCGGGCATGCCGGAACCACCTCTCAGACTTGCCAGAACCATGTTCCGGACACGCCGGTGCCACCTGCCGAGTAGGCCGGAACCACCTGATCCACTCCCCAGAACCACCTGCTGGATACGCCATAATCACCTGCCGGCTACTCCAGAACCACTCGGCAGACACTCCGGAACCAACTGCCTGGCATGCCGGAACCACCTCTCAGAGGTGCCGGAACCACATGCCGGACACTCCGGAATCACCTGCCGGGCATGCCGGAACCATCTCTCAGACTTGCCAGAACCATGTTCCGGACATGCCGGAACCACCTGCTGAGCTCGCCGGAACTACCTGCTGGACACGCCAAAATCACCAGCCGGCTACGCCAGAACCACTCGGCAGACACTTGGGAAGCACATGCCAGGCATGCCGGAACCACCTCTCAGAGGTGCCAGAACCGCATGCCGGACACTCCGGAATCACCTGCCGGGCATGCCGGAACCACCTGCCGGACATGCCGGAACCACCGGCTCGACTCGCCGGAACCATTGCAGGACATGCAAAATCACCTGCCGGCTATGCCAGAACCACTTGGGGAACACTCCGTAATCACCTGCCGGGCATGGCGGAACCACCTCTCAGACATGCCGGAACCACATGCCAATGACACCGGAACCACCTGCCGAGCACGCCAGAACCACCTGCTCGACTCGCCAAAACCACCTGCTGGACGTGCCAAAATCACCTTCCGGCTACGCCACAACCTTTTGGTGAACACTTCGGAATCACCTGCCGGGCTTTCAGGAATCACCTGCCGGTCATGACAACATCACATGCCAGGTATGCCAGAATCACTTGGCGGACACCATGGAAACACCTGTCGGGCCGGCCGCAACCACCACTCAGACGTGCCAGAACCATGTGCCTGAGATGCCGGAACCACTCCCCGAACAGACCGAAACCACCTGCCAGACCCGCCTGAACCCCCTGGCGAGCACGCCTGATCCAGCTGCTCAACTAGCCGGAACCAACTTCCTGACATGCCAAAATCACCTGCCAGGTATACCACAACCACTTGTTGGACACTCAGGAATCATCTGCCGGACATGCCAGAACCAGCTCTCAGACACACCAGAACCACGTGCCAGAGACGCCGGAAGCACCAGCTGAGCATACCTGAGCCACCTGCTCGACTCGCAAGATACACCTGTCGGACATGCCAAAATCACCTGAAGGCTACGCCAGAAACACTTGGCGGACGCTCCGGAATCACCTGTCGGGCGTGCTGGAACCACCTCTCAGACTTGCCAGAACCATGTTCTGGACACGCCGGTACCACCTGCCGAGTATGCCGGAACCAGCTGATCCACTCCCCAGAACCACCTAGTGGACACGCCAAAATCAACTGCCGGCTACGCAGGAACCACCGGCTCGACTCGCCGGAACCACCGCCGGACATGCAAAATGACCTGACGGCTACGCCAGAACCACTTGCCGAACACTCCGGAATCACCTGCCGGGCATGGCGGAGCCACCTCTCAGACATGCCGGAACCACATGCCAATGACACCGGAAGCACCTGCCGAACACGCCAGAACCTCCTGCTCGACTCGCCAAAACCACCTGATGGACACGCCAAAATCACCTGCCGGCTACGCCACAACCATTTGGTGAAAACTTCGGAATCACCTGCCGGGGTGGCTGGAACCACCTGCCGGTCACGCCAACATCACCTGCCAGCTATGCCAGAACCACTTGGCGGACACCATGGAAACACCTGTCGGGCCGGCCGGAACCACCTATCAGACGTGCCAGAAACATGTGCCTGAGATGCCGGAACCATACCCCGAACAGACCGAAACCACCTGCCAGACCCGCCTGAACCACCTGCCGAGCACGCCGGAACCACCTACTCGACTCGATGGAACCACCTACCTGACACGCTAAAATCACCTGCCGGGTATGCCACAACCACTTGGTGGACACTCCGGAATCATCTGCCGGACATGCCAGAACCAGCTCTCAGACACACCAGGAACATGTGCCAGACACGCCGGAAGCACCTGCTGATCATGCCTGAGCCAAATGCTCGACTTGTCAGAAACACCTGCCAGACACGCCAAAATCACCTGCCGGATACGCCAGAACCACGTGGCGGACACTCCGGAATCACCTCTCGGGCGTGCCGGAACCACCTCTCAGACTTGCCAGAACCATGTTCTGGACACGCCGGTACCACCTGCCGAGTATGCCGGAACCAGCTGATCCACTCCCCAGAACCACCTATTGAACACGCCAAAATCAACTGCCGGCTACGCCGGAACCACCGGCTCGACTCGCCGGAACCACAGCCGGACATGCAAAATGACCTGCCGACTATGCCAGAACCACTTGGCGAACACTCCGGAATCACCTGTCGGGCATTCCGGAACCACCTCTCAGACTTGCCAGAACCATGTTCCGGATCCGCCGGTACCACCTGCCGAGTATACCGGAACCACCTGATCCACTCCCCAGAACCATCTGCTGTACACCCCAGAATCACCTGCCGGCTACGCCAGCACCACTCGGCAGACACTCCGGAACCACCTGCCGGGCATGCCGGAGCCACCTCTCAGAGGTGCCAGAACCACATGCCGGACACTCCGGAATCACCTGCCGGGCATGCCGGAACCATATTCCAGACGTGCCAGAACCATGTCCCGGACCCGCCGGTACCAACTGCCGAGCTCGCCGGAACCACCTGATGGACACGGCAAAATCACCTGCCGGCTACGCCAGAACCATTCAGCAGACACTCCGGAATCACCTGCCGGGCTGGCTGGAACCACCTGCCGGTCACGCCAACATCACCTTTCAGCTACGCCAGAACCACTCGGCAGACACTCCGGAATCACCTGCCGCGCTGGCTGGAACCACCTGCCGGTCATGCCAACATCACCTTTCAGCTATGCCAGAACCACTTGGCGGACACTCCGGAAACACCTGTCGGGCCGGCCGGAACCAACTCTCAGACGTGCCAGAACCTCGTGCCGGACACACCAGAACCACCTCCCGGACAAACCAGAAACACCTGCTGGACACGCCGGAACCACCGGCTCGACTCGCCAGAACCACCGCCGGACATGCAAAATGACAAGCCGGCTACGCCAGAACCACTTGGCGAACACTCCGGATTCACCTGTCGGGCATGCCAGAACCACCTCTCAGACTTGCCAGAACCATGTTCCTGACACGCCGGTACCACCTGCCGAGTATGCCGGAACCACCTGATCCACTCCCCACAACCACCTGCTGGACATGCAAGAATCACCTGCCGGCTACGCCAGAACCACTCGGCAGACACTCCGGAACCACCTGCCTGGCATGCCGGAACCACCTCTAAGAGGTGCCAGAACCACATACCGGACACTCCGGAATCACCTGCCGGGCATTTCGGAACCATCTCTCAGACGTGCCAGAACCATGTTCCGGACACGCCGGTACCACCTGCCGTCCTCGCCAGAACCAACTGCTGGAAACGCCAAAATCACCTGCCGGGTACGCCAGAACCATGTGGCGGACACTCCAGAATCACCTGTCGGGCATGCCGGAACCAACTCTCAGACGTGCCAGAACCTCGTGCCGGTCACGCCATAACCACCTGCCGGACACGCCGGAACCACCGGCTCGACTCGCTGGAACCACCGCCGGACATGCAAAATGACCTGCCGGGTACGCCAGAACCACTTGGCGAACACTCCGGAATCACCTGTCGGGCATGCCGGAACCACCTCTCAGACTTGCCAGAACCATGTTCCGGACATGCCGGTACCACCTGCCGAGTATGCCGGAACCACCTGATCCACTCCCCAGAACCACCTGCTGGACACGCCAGAATCACCTGCCGGCTACGCCAGAACCACTCGGCAAACACTCCGGAACCACCTGCCGGGCATGCCGGAACCACCTCTCAGAGGTGCCAGAACCACATGCCGGACACTCCAGAATGACCTGCGGGCATGCCAGAACCATCTCTCAGACGTGCCAGAACCATGTTCCGGACACGCCGGTACCACCTGCCGAGCTTGCCGGAACCACCTGCTGGACACGCCAAAATCACCTGCCTGCTACGCCAGAACCACTCGGCAGACACTCCGGAATCACCTGCCTGGCTGGCTGGAACCACCTTCCGGTCACGCCAACATCACATTTCAGCTACGCCAGAACCACTTGGCGGACACTCCCGAAACACCGGTCGGGCCGGCCGCAACCACCTCTCAGAAGTGCCAAAACCTTGTGTCTGAGATGCCGGAACCACTACCCAAACAGACCGAAATCACCTGCGAGACCCGCCTGAACCCCCTGGCGAGCACGCCTGATCCACCTGCTCTACTAGCCGGAACCACCTTCCAGACACCCCAAAATCACCAGCCAGGTCTACCAGAACCACTTGGTGGACACTCCGGAATCATCTGCCGGACATGCCAGAACCAGCTCTCAGACACACCAGAACCACGTGCCAGAGACGCCGGAAGCACCAGCTGAGCATGCCTGAGCCACCTGCTCGACTCCCAAGAAACACCTGTCGGACATGCCAAAATCACCTGCCGGGTAAGCCAGAAACACTTGGCGGACGCTCCGGAATCACCTGTCGGGCATGCCGGAACCACCTCTCAGTCTTGCCAGAACCATGTTCTGGACACGCCGGTACCACCTGCCGAGTATGCCGGAACCAGCTGATCCACACCCCAGAACCACCTAGTGGACACGCCAAAATCAACTGTCGGCTACGCCAGAACCACTCGGCAGACACTCTGGAATCACAGGCCAGGCATTCCGGAACCACCTCTCAGAGGTGCCAGAACCAAATGCCGGAGACTCCGGTATCACCTGCCGGGCATGCCGGAACCACCTCTCAGAGGTGCCAGAACCACATGCCGGACACTCCGGAATCACCTGCCGGGTATGCTGGAACCACGTGCTGGACATGCTGGAACCACCTGCCGGACATGCCGGAATCACCTGCCGGACATTCCGGAACCACCGGCTCGACTCGCCGGAACCACCGCCGGACATGCAAAATGACCTGCCGGCTACGCCAGAACCACTTGGCGAACACTCCGGAATCACCTGTCGGGCATGCCGGAACCGCCTCTCAGACTTGCCAGAACCATGTTCCGGACACGCCGGTACCACCTGCCGAGTATGCCGGAACCACCTGATCCACTCCCCAGAACCACCTGCGGGACACGCCAGAATCACCTGCCGACTACGCCAGAACCACTCGGCAGACACTCCGTAACCAACTGCCGGGCATGCCGGAACCACCTCTCAGAGGTGCCAGAACCACATGCCGGACACTCCGGAATCACCTGCTGGGCATGCCGGAACCATCTCTCAGACGTGCCAGAACCATGTTCCGGACACGCTGGTACCAACTGCCGAGCTCGCCAGAACCACCTGCTGGACACGCCAAAATCACCTGCCAGCTACGCCAGAACCACACGGCAGACACTCCGGAATCACCTGCTGGGCTGCCTGGAACCACCTGCCAGTCACGCCAACATCACCTTTCAGCTACGCCAGAACCACTTGGCAGACACTCCGGAAACACCTCTCCGGCCGGCCGGAACCACCTCTCAGACGTGCCAGCACCATGTGCCTAAGATGCCGGAACCACTCCCCGAACAGACCGAAACCACCTGCCAGACCCGCCTGAACCCCCTGGCGAGCACGCCTGATCCACATGCTCAACTAGAGGGAACCAACTTCCTGACACGCCAAAATAACCTGCCGGCTACGCCACAAACATTTGGTGAACTCTTCGGAATCACCTGCCGGGCTGGCTCCAGAACCACTCGGCAGACTCTCCGGAACCACCTGCCGGGCATGCCGGAACCAGTTCTCAGACATGCCGGAACCACATGCCAATGACACCGGAAGCACCTGCCGAGCACGCCAGAACCACCTGCTCGACTCACCAAAACCACCTGCTGGACACGCCAAAATCACCTGCCGGCTACGCCACAACCATTTGGTGAACACTTCGGAATCACCTGCCGGGCTGGCTGGAACCACCTGCCGGTCACGCCAACATCACCTGCCAGCTATGCCAGAACCACTTGGCAGACACCATGGAAACACCTGTCGGGCCGGCCGGAACCACCTATCAGACGTGCCAGAACCATGTGCCTCAGATGCCGGAACCACACCCCGAACAGACCGAAACCACCTGCCAGACCCGCCTGAACCCCCTGGCGAGCACGCCGGAACCACCTGCTCGACTCGGTGGAACCACCTACCTGACACGCTAAAATCACCTGCCGGGTATGCCACAACCACTTGGTGGACACTCCGGAATCATCTGCCGGACATGCCAGAACCAGCTCTCAGACACACCAGAACCACGTGCCAGACACGCCGGAAGCACCTGCTGAGCCTGCCTGAGCCAAATGCTCGACTTGCAAGAAACACCTGCCAGACACGCCAAAATCACCTGCCGGGTACGCCAGAACCACGAGGCGGACACTCCGGAATCACCTGTCGGGCATGCCGGAACCAACTCTCAGACGTGCCAGAACCTCGTGCCGGTCACGCCAGAACCACCTGCCGGACACGCCGGAACCACCGGCTCGACTCGCCGGAACCACCGCCGGACATGCAAAATGACCTGCCGGCTACGCCAGAACCACTTGGCGAACACTCCGGAATCACCTGTCGGGCATGCCGGAACCGCCTCTCAGACTTGCCAGAACCATGTTCCGGACACGCCGGTACCACCTGCCGAGTATGCCGGAACCACCTGATCCACTCCCCAGAACCACCTGCTGGACACGCCAGAATCACCTGCCGACTACGCCAGAACCACTCGGCAGACACTCCGTAACCAACTGCCTGGCATGCCGGAACCACCTCTCAGAGGTGCCAGAACCACATGGCGGACACTCCGGAATCACCTGCAGGGCATGCTGGAACCACCTGCCGGACATTCCGGAACGACCGGCTCGACTCGCCGGAACCATTGCCGGACATGCAAAATCACCTGCCGGCTACGCCAGAACCACTTGGCGAACACTCCAGTATCACCTGCCGGGCATGCCGGAACCACCTCTCAGAGGTGCCAGAACCACATGCCGGACAATCCGGAATCACCTGCCGGGCATTCCGGAACCACCTGCCGGACATGCCGGAACCACCGGCTCGACTCGCCGGAACCATTGCCGGACATGCAAAATCACCTGCCGGCTACGCCAGAACCACTTGGCGAACACTCCGGTATCACCTGCCGGGCATGCCGGAACCACCTCTCAGAGGTGCCAGAACCACATGCCGGACACTCCAGAATCACCTGTAGGGCATGCCGGAACCATCTCTCAGACTTGCCAGAACCATGTTCCGGACATGCCGGAACCACCGGCCGAGCTCGCCGGAACCACCTGCTGGACACGCCAAAATCACCTGCCGGCTACGCCAGAACCACTTGGCAGACACTCGGGAATCACATGCCAGGCATTCCGGAACCACCTCTCAGAGGTGCCAGAACCAAATGCCGGACACTCCGGTGTCTCCTGCCGGGCATGCCGGAACCACCTCTCAGAGGTGCCAGAACCACATGCCGGACACTCCGGAATCACCTGCCTGGAATGACGGAACCATCTCTCAGACGTGCCAGAACCATGTTCCGGACACACTGGTACCACCTGCCGAGCTCGGCGGAACCACCTGCTGGACACGCCAAAATCACCTGCCATCTACACCAGAACCACACGGCAGACACTCCGGAATCACCAGCCAGGCTGACTGGAAACACCTGCTGGTCACGCCAACATCACCTTTCAGCTACGCCAGAACCACTTGGCGGACACTCCGGAAACACCTCTCCGGCCAGCCGGAACCACCTCTCAGACGTGCCAGAACCATGTGCCTGGGATGCAGGAACCATTCCCCGAACAGACCGAAACCACCTGCCAGACCCGCCTGAACCCCCTGGCGAGCACGCCTGATCCACATGCTCAACTAGCCGGAACCACCTTCCTGACATGCCAAAATCTACTGCTGGCTACGCCACAACCATTTGGTGAACTCTTTGGAATCACCTGCCGGGCTGGCTCCAGAACCACTCGGCAGACACTCCGGAACCACCTGCCGGGCATGCCGAAACCACCACTCAGACATGCCGGAACCACATGCCAATGACACCGGAAGCACCTGCTGAGCACGCCAGAACCACCTGCTCGACTCACCAAAACCACCTGCTGGACACGCCAAAATCACCTGCCGGCTACGCCACAACCATATGGTGAACACTTCTGAATCTCCTGCCGGGCTGGCTGGAACCACCTGCCGGTCACGCCAACATCACCTGCCAGCTATGCCAGAACCACTTGGCGGACAACATGGAAACACCTGTCGGGCTGGCCGGAACCACCTATCAGACGTGCCAGAACCATGTGCCTGAGATGCCGGAACCACACCCCGAACAGACCGAAACCACCTGACAGACCCGCCTGAACCACCTGCCGAGCACGCCGGAACCACCTACTCGACTCGCTCGAACCACATACCTGACACGCTAAAATCACCTGCCGGGTATGCCACAACCACTTGGTGGACACTCCGGAATCATCTGCCGGACATGCAAGAACCAGCTCTCAGACACACCAGAAACACGTGCCAGACACGCCGTAAGCACCCGCTGAGGATGCCTGAGCCAAATGCTCGAATTGCAAGAAACATGTGCAAGATAAGCCAAAATCACTTGCCGGGTACGCCACAACCATGTGGCGGACACTCCAGAATCACCTGTCGGGCATGCCGGAACCAACTCTCAGACGTGCCAGAACCTCGTGCCGGTCACGCCAGAACCACCTGCCGGACACGCCGGAACCACCGGCTCGACTCGCCGGAACCACCGCTGGACATGCAAAATGACACGCCGGCTATGCCATAACCACTTGGCGAACACTCCAGAATCACCTGTCGGGCATGCTGGAACCGCCTCTCAGACTTGCCAGAACCACGTTCCGGACACGCCGGTACCACCTGCCGAGTATGCCGGAAACACCTGATCCACTCCCCAGAACACCTGCTGGACACGCCAGAATCACCTGCCGACTACGCCAGAACCACTCGGCAGACACCCCGGAAACACCTGCCGGGCATGCCGGAACCACCTCTCAGAGGTGCCAGAACCACATGCCGGACACTCCGGAATCACCTGCCGGGTATGCCGGAACCACCTCTCAGAGGTGCCAGAACCACATGCCGGACACTCCGGAATCACCTGCCTGGCATGACGGAACCATCTCTCAGACGTGGCAGAACCATGTTCTGGACACGCTGGTACCACCTGCCGAGCTCCCCGGAACCACCTGCTGGACACGCCAAAATCAACTGCCAGCTACGCCAGAACCACACGGCAGACACTCCGGAATCACCTGCCGGGCTGGCTGGAACCACCTGCTGGTCATTCCAACATCACCTTTCAGCTACGCCAGAACCACTTGGTGGACACTCCGGAAACACCTCTCCGGCCGACCGGAACCACCTCTCAGACGTGCCAGAACCATGTGCCTGAGATGCCGGAACCACTCCCCGAACAGACCGAAACCACCTGCCAGACCCGCCTGAACCCGCTGGCGAGCACGCCTGATCCACCTGCTCAACTAGCCGGAACAACCTTCCTGACACGCCAAAATGACCTGCCGGCTACGCCACAACCATTTCTTGAACTCTTCGGAATCACCTGCCGGGCTTGCTGGAACCACCTGCCGGTCACGCCAACATCACCTGCCAGCTATGCCAGAACCACTTGGCGGACACCATGGAAACACCTGTCGGGCCGGCCGGAACCACCTCTCAGACGTGCCAGAACCATGAGCCTGAGATGCCGGAACCACTCCCCGAACAGACCGAAACCACCTGCCAGACCCGCCTGAAGCCCCTGGCCAGCACGCCTGATCCACCTGCTCAACTAGCTGGAACCAACTTCCTGACACGCCAAAATCACCTGCCAGGTATACAAGAACCACTTGGTGGACTCTCCGGAATCATCTGCCGGACATGCCAGAACCAGCTCTCAGACAAACCAGAACCACGTGCCAGAGACGCCGGAAGCACCAGCTGAGCATGCCTGAGCCACCTGCTCGACTCGCAAGATACACCTGTCGGACATGCCAAAATCACCTGCCGGGTACGCCGGAAACACTTGGCGGACGTTCCGGAATCACAGGTCGGGCGTGCCGGAACCACCTCTCAGACTTGCCAGAACCATGTTCTGGACACGCCGGTACCACCTGCCGAGTATGCCGGAACCAGCTGATCCACTCCCCAGAACCACCTAGTGGACACGCCAAAATCAACTGCCGGCTACGCCAGAACCACTCGGCAGACACTCCGGAATCACAGGCCAGGCATTCCGGAACCACCTCTCAGAGGTGCCAGAACCAAATGCCGGACACTCCGGTGTCTCCTGCCGGGCATGCCGGTACCACCTCTCAGAGGTGCCAGAACCACGTTCTGGACACGCCGGTACCACCTGCCTGGAATGACGGAACCATCTCTCAGACGTGCCAGAACCATGTTCCGGACACACTGGTACCACCTGCCGAGCTCGGCGGAACCACCTGCTGGACACGCCAAAATCACCTGCCATCTACACCAGAACCACACGGCAGACACTCCGGAATCACCAGCCAGGCTGACTGGAAACACCTGCTGGTCACGCCAACATCACCTTTCAGCTACGCCAGAACCACTTGGCGGACTCTCCGAAAACACCTCTCCGGCCGGCCGGAACCACCTCTCAGACGTGCCAGAACCATGTGCCTGGGATGCAGGAACCATTCCCCGAACAGACCGAAACCACCTGCCAGACCCGCCTGAACCCCCTGGCGAGCACGCCTGATCCACCTGCTCAACTAGCCGGAACCACCTTCCTGACACGCCAAAATCTACTGCTGGCTACGCCACAACCATTTGGTGAACTCTTTGGAATCACCTGCCGGGCTGGCTCCAGAACCACTCGGCAGACACTCCGGAACCACCTGCCGGGCATGCCGAAACCACCACTCAGACATGCCGGAACCACATGCCAATGACACCGGAAGCACCTGCCGAGCACGCCAGAACCACCTACTCGACTCGCTCGAACCACATACCTGACACGCTAAAATCAACTGCCGGGTATGCCACAACCACTTGGTGGACACTCCGGAATCATCTGCCGGACATGCCAGAACCAGCTCTCAGACACACCAGAAACACGTGCCAGACACGCCGGAAGCACCCGCTGAGCATGCCTGAGCCAAATGCTCGACTTGCAAGAAACACGTGCAAGATACGCCAAAATCACTTGCCGGGTACGCCAGAACCATGTGGCGGACACTCCGGAATCACCTGTCGGGCATGCCGGAACCAACTCTCAGACGTGCCAGAACCTCGTGCCGGTCACGCCAGAACCACCTGCCGGACACGCCGGAACCACCGGCTCGACTCGCCGGAACCACCGCTGGACATGCAAAATGACATGCCGGCTACGCCATAACCACTTGGCGAACACTCCGGAATCACCTGTCGGGCATGCCGGAACCGCCTCTCAGACTTGCCAGAACCATGTTCCGGACACGCCGGTACCACCTGCCGAGTATGCCGGAAACACCTGATCCACTCCCCAGAACACCTGCTGGACACGCCAGAATCACCTGCCGACTACGCCAGAACCACTCGGCAGACACTCCGGAAACACCTGCCGGGCATGCCGGAACCACCTCTCAGAGGTGCCAGAACCACATGCCGGACACTCCGGAATCACATGCCGGGCATGCCGGAACCATCTCTCAGACTTGCCAGAACCATGTTCCGGACCTGCCGGAACCACCTGCCGAGCTCGCCGGAACCACCTGCTGGACACGCTAAAATCACCTGCCGGCTACGCCAGAACCACTCGGCAGACACTCGGGAATCACATGCCAGGCATTCCGGAACCACCTCTCAGAGGTGCCAGAACCAAATGCCGGACACTCCGGTATCACCTGCCGGGCATGCCGGAACCACCTTCTGGACATGCCGGAACCAGCGGCTCGACTCGCCGGAACCATCTCCGGACATGCAAAATCACCTGCCGGCTACGCCAGAACCACTTGGCGAACACTCCGGAATCACCTGCCTGGCATGTCGGAACCACCTCTCAGACATGCCGGAACCACATGCCAATGACACCGGAAGCACCTGCCGAGCACGCAAGAACCACCTGCTCGACTCGCCAAAACCACCTGTTGGACACGCCAAAATCACCTGCCGGCTACGCCACAACCACTCGGCAGACACTCCGGAATCACCTGCCGGACTGGCTGGAACCACCTGCCGGTCACGCCGACATCACCTTTCACCTACGCCAGAACCACTTGGCGGACACTCCGGAAAAACCTGTCGGGCCGGCCGGAACCACCTCTCAGACGTGCCAGAACCATGTGCCTGAGATGCCGGAACCACACCACGAACAGACCGAAACAACCTGCCAGACCCGCCTGAAAACCCTGGCGAGCACGCCTGATCCACCTGCTCAACTAGCCGGAACCAACTTCCTGACACGCCAAAATCACCTGCCAGGTATACCAGAACCACTTTGTGGTCACTCCGGAATCATCTGCCGGAGATGCCAGAACCAGCTCTCAGACACACCACAACCACGTGCCGGACACGCCGGAAGCACCTGCTGATCATGCCTGAGCCAAATGCTCCACTTGCAAGAAACACCTGCCAGACACGCCAAAATCACCTGCCAGGTACGACACAACCACGTGGCGGACACTCCGAAATCACCTGTCGGGCATGCCGGAACCAACTCTCAGACGTGCCAGAACCTCGTGCTGGACACGCCAGAACCACCTGCCGGACAGACCGGAACCACCTGCTGGACATGCCGGAACCACCGAGTCGACTCGCCGGAACCACCGCCGGACATGCAAAATGACCTGCCGGCTACGCCAGAAGCACTTGGCGAACACTCCGGAATCACTTGTCGGGCATGCCAGAACCACCTCTCAGACTTGCCAGAACCATGTTCCTGACACGCCGGTACCACCTGCCGAATATGCCGGAACCACCTGATCCACTCACCAGAACCACCTGCTGGACACGCCAGAATCACCTGCCGGCTACGCCAGAACCACTCGGCAGACACTCCGGAACCACCTGCCTGGAATGCCGGAACCACGTCTAAGAGGTGCCAGAACCACATGCCGGACACTCCGGAATCACCTGCCGGGCATGCCGGAACCATCTCTCAGACGTGCCAGAACCATGTTCCGGACACGCCGGTACCACCTGCCGTCCTCGCCGGAACCAACTGCTGGACACGCCAAAATCACCTGCCGGGTACGCCAGAACCACGTGGCGGACACTCCGGAATCACCTGTCGGGCATGCCGGAACCAACTCTCAGACGTGCCAGAACCTCGTGCCGGTCACGCCAGAACCACCTGCCGGACACGCCGGAACAACCGGCTCGACTCGCCGGAACCACCGCCGGACACGCCAAAATCACCTGCCGGGTACGCCAGAACCACGTGGCGGACACTCCGGAATCACATGCCAGGCATTCCGGAACCACCTCTCAGAGGTGCCAGAACCAAATGCCGGACACTCCGGTATCTCCTGCCGGGCATGCCGGAACCACCTCTCAGAGGTGCCAGAACCACATGCCGGAGACTCCGGAATCACCTGCCGGGCATGCTGGAACCACGTGCTGGACAAGCCGGAACCACCTGCCGGACATGCCGGAACCACCTACCGGACATTCCGGAACCACCGGCTCGACTCGCCGGAACCATTGCCGGACATGCAAAATCACCTGCCGGCTACGCCAGAACTACTTGGCGAACACTCCGGTATCACCTGCCGGGCATGCCGGAACCACCTCTCAGAGGTGCCAGAACCACATGTCGGACACTATGTAATCACCTGCCGCACATGCCGGAACCACCGGCTCGACTCACCGGAACCATTTCCGGCCATGCAAAATCACCTGCCGTGTACACCAGAACCACTTGGCGAACACTCCAGAATCACCTGCCGGGCATGGCGGAACCACCTCTCAGACATGCCGGAACCACAGGCCAATGACACCGGAAGGACCTGTCGAGCACGCCAGAACCACCTGCTCGACTCGCCAACATCACCTTCTGGACAGGCCAAAATCACCTGCCGGCTACGCCACAACCATTTGGTGAACTCTTCGGAATCACCTGCCGGGCTGGCTGGAACCACCTGCCGGTCACGCCAACATCACCTGCCAGCTCTGCCAGAACCACTTGGCGGACACCATGGAAACACCTGTCGGGCCGGCCGGAACCACCTGTCAGACGTGCCATAACCATGTGCCTTAGAGGCCGGAACCACACCGCGAACAGACCGAAACCTCCTGCCAGGCCCGCCTGAACCACCTGACGAGCACGCCGGAACCACCTACTCGACTCGCCGGAACCACCTACCTGACATGCTAAAATCACCTGCCGGGTATGCCACAACCACTTGGTGGACAATCCGGAATCATCTGCCGGACAAGCCAGAACCAGCTCTCAGACACACCAGAACCACGTGCTGGACACGCCGGAAGCACCTGCTGATCATGCCTGAGCCAAATGCTCGACTTGCAAGAAACACCTGCCAGACACGCCAAAATCACCTGCCGGGTACGTAGAACCACGTGGCGGACATTCCGGAATCACCTGCCGGGCATGCCGGAACCACCTCTCAGAGGTGCCAGAAACACATGCCGGACTCTCCGGAATCACCTGCCGGGCATGCCGGAACCACCTCTCAGAGGTGCCAGAACCACATGTCGGACACGCCGGAGTCACCTGCCTGGCATTCCGGAACCATCTCTCAGACGTGCCAGAACCATGTTCCGGACACGCTGGTACCACCTGCCGAGCTCGCCGGAACCACCTGCTGGACACGCCAAAATCACCTGCCAGCTACGCCAGAACCACACGGCAGACACTCCGGAATCACCTGCCGGGCTGGCTGGAACCACCTGCCGGTCACGCCAACATCACCTTTCAGCTACGCCAGAACCACTTGGCGGACACTCTGGCAACACCACTCCGTCCGGCCAGAACCACCTCTAAGACGTGCCAGAACCATGTGCCTAAGATGCCGGAACGTCTCCCGGAACAGACCGAAACCACCTGCCAGACCTGCCTGAACCCACTGTCGAGCACGCCTGATCCACCTGCTCAACTAGTCGGAACCACCTTCCTGACACGCCAAAATAACCTGCCGGCTACGCCAGAAGCGTTTGGTGAACTCTTCGGAATCATCTGCCGGGCTGGCTCCAGAACCACTCGGCAGACTCTCCGGAACCACCTGCAGGGCATGCCGGAACCACCTGATCCACTCCCCAGAAACACCGGCTGGACACGCCAGAATCAGCTGCCGGCTACGCCAGAACCACTCGGCAGACACTCCGGAATCACCTGCCGGGCATGCCGGAACCACCTCTCAGAGGTGCCAGAACAACATGCCGGACACTCCGGAATCAACTGCCTGGCATGCCGGAACCATCTCTCAGACGTGCCAGAACCATGTTCAGTACACGCTGGTACCACCTGCCGAGCTCGCAGGAACCACCTGCTGGACACGCCAAAATCACCTGCCAGCTACGCCAGAACCACGCGGCAGACACTCCGGAACCACCTGCCGGGCATCCCGGAACCACATCTCAGACATGCCGGAACCACATGCCAATGACACCGGAAGCACCTGCCGAGCACGCCGGAACCACCTACTCGACTCGCTGGAACCACCTACCTGACACGCTAAAATCACCTGCCGGGTATGCCACAACCACTTGGTGGACACTCCGGAATCATCTGCCGGAGATGCCAGAACCAGCTCTCAGACACACCAGAACCACGTGCCAGAGACGCCGGAAGCACCAGCTGAGCATGCCTGAGCCACCTGCTCGACTCACAAGATATACCTGTCGGACAGGCGAAAATCACCTGCCGGGTAGGCCAGAAACACTTGGCGGACGCTCCGGAATCACCTGTCGGGCGTGCTGGAACCACCTCTCAGACTTGCCAGAACCATGTTCTGGACACGCCGGTACCACCTGCCGAGTATGCCGGAACCAGCTGATCCACTCCCCAGAACCACCTAGCGGACACGCCGAAATCAACTGCCGGCTACGCCAGACCCACTCGGCAGACACTCCAGAATCACAGGCCAGGCATTCCGGAACCACCTCTCAGAGGCGCCAGAACCACATGCCGGACACTCCGGAATCACCTGCAGGGCATGCTGGAACCACGTGCTGGACATGCCGGAACCACCTGCCAGACATGCCGGAACCACCTGCCGGACATTGCGGAACCACCGGCTCGACTCGCCGGAACCATTGCCGGACATGCAAAATCACCAGCCGGCTACGCCAGAACCACTTGGCGAACACTCTGGTATCACCTGCCGGGCATGAGGGAACCACCTATCAGAGGTGCCAGAACCACATGCCGGACACTCCGGTATCACCTTCCGGGCATGCCGGAACCACCTCTCAGAGGTGCCAGAACCACATGCCGGACACTCCGGAATCACCTGCCGGGCATGCCGGAACCACCTCTCAGACTTGCCAGAACCATGTTCTGGACACGCCGGTACCACCTGCCGAGTATGCCGGAACCAGCTGATCCACTCCCCAGAACCACCTAGCGGACACGCCAAAATCAACTGCCGGCTACGCCAGAACCACTCGGCAGACACTCCGGAATCACATGCCAGGCATTCCGGAACCATCTCTCAGAGGTGCCAGAAGCAAATGCCGGAGACTCCGGTATCACCTGCAGGGCATGCCGGAACCACCTCTCAGAGGTGCCAGAACCACATGCCGGACACTCCGGAATCACCTGCCGGGCATGCTGGAACCACCTGCCGGACATGCCGGAACCACCGGCTCGACTCGCCGGAACCATTGCCGGACATGCAAAATCACCTGCCGGCTACGCCAGAACCACTTGGCGAACACTCCGGAATCACCTGCCGGGCATGGCGGAACCACCTCTCAGACATGCCGGAACCGCATGCCAATGACACCGGAAGCACCTGCCGAGCACGCCAGAACCACCTGCTCGACTCGCCAAAACCACCTGCTGGAAACGCCAAAATCACCTTCCGGCTACGACACAACCATTTGGTGAACACTTTGGAATCACCTACCGGGCTGGCTGGAACCACCTGGCGGTCTCGCCAACATCACCTGCCAGCTATGCCAGAACCACTTGGCGGACACCATGGAAACACCTGTCGGGCCGGCCGGAAACACCTATCAGACGTGCCAGAACCATGTGCCTGAGATGCCGGAACCACACCCCGAAAAGACCGAAACCACCTGCCAGACCCGCCTGAACCACCTGCCGAGCACGCCGGACCCACCTACTCGACTCGCTGGAACCACCTACCTGACACGCTAAAATCACCTGCCGGGTATGCCACAACCACTTGGTGGACACTCCGGAATCATCTGCCGGACATGCCAGAACCAGCTCTCAGACACACCAGAACCACGTGCCAGACACGCCGGAAGCACCTGCTGAGCATGCCTGAGCCAAATGCTCGACTTGCAAGAAACTCCTGCCAGACACGCCAAAATCACCTGCCGGGTACGCCAGAACCACGTGGCGGACACTCCGGTATCACCTGTCGGGCATGCCGGAACCAACTCTCAGACGTGCCAGAACCTCGTGCCGGTCACGCCAGAACCACCTGCTTACACGCCGGAACCACCGGCTCGACTCGCCGGAACCACCGCCGGACATGCAAAATGACCTGCCGGCTACGCCAGAACCACTTGGCGAACACTCCGGAATCACCTGTCGGGCATGCCGGAACCGCCTCTCAGACTTGCCAGAACCATGTTCCGGACACGCCGGTACCACCTGCCGAGTATGCCGGAACCACCTGATCCACTCCCCAGAACCACCTGCGGGACACGCCAGAATCACCTGCCGACTACGCCAGAACCACTCGGCAGACACTCCGTAACCAACTGCTGGGCATGCCGGAACCACCTCTCAGAGGTGCCAGAACCACATGCCGGACACTCCGGAATCACCTGCTGGGCATGCCGGAACCATCTCTCAGACGTGCCAGAACCATGTTCCGGACACGCTGGTACCAACTGCCGAGCTCGCCAGAACCACCTGCTGGACACGCCAAAATCACCTGCCAGCTACGCCAGAACCACACGGCAGACACTCCGGAATCACCTGCTGGGCTGCCTGGAACCACCTGCCAGTCACGCCAACATCACCTTTCAGCTACGCCAGAACCACTTGGCAGACACTCCGGAAACACCTCTCCGGCCGGCCGGAACCACCTCTCAGACGTGCCAGCACCATGTGCCTAAGATGCCGGAACCACTCCCCGAACAGACCGAAACCACCTGCCAGACCCGCCTGAACCCCCTGGCGAGCACGCCTGATCCACATGCTCAACTAGAGGGAACCAACTTCCTGACACGCCAAAATAACCTGCCGGCTACGCCACAAACATTTGGTGAACTCTTCGGAATCACCTGCCGGGCTGGCTCCAGAACCACTCGGCAGACTCTCCGGAACCACCTGCCGGGCATGCCGGAACCAGTTCTCAGACATGCCGGAACCACATGCCAATGACACCGGAAGCACCTGCCGAGCACGCCAGAACCACCTGCTCGACTCACCAAAACCACCTGCTGGACACGCCAAAATCACCTGCCGGCTACGCCACAACCATTTGGTGAACACTTCGGAATCACCTGCCGGGCTGGCTGGAACCACCTGCCGGTCACGCCAACATCACCTGCCAGCTATGCCAGAACCACTTGGCGGACACCATGGAAACACCTGTCGGGCCGGCCGGAACCACCTATCAGACGTGCCAGAACCATGTGCCTCAGATGCCGGAACCACACCCCGAACAGACCGAAACCACCTGCCAGACCCGCCTGAACCCCCTGGCGAGCACGCCGGAACCACCTGCTCGACTCGGTGGAACCACCTACCTGACACGCTAAAATCACCTGCCGGGTATGCCACAACCACTTGGTGGACACTCCGGAATCATCTGCCGGACATGCCAGAACCAGCTCTCAGACACACCAGAACCACGTGCCAGACACGCCGGAAGCACCTGCTGAGCCTGCCTGAGCCAAATGCTCGACTTGCAAGAAACACCTGCCAGACACGCCAAAATCACCTGCCGGGTACGCCAGAACCACGAGGCGGACACTCCGGAATCACCTGTCGGGCATGCCGGAACCAACTCTCAGACGTGCCAGAACCTCGTGCCGGTCACGCCAGAACCACCTGCCGGACACGCCGGAACCACCGGCTCGACTCGCCGGAACCACCGCCGGACATGCAAAATGACCTGCCGGCTACGCCAGAACCACTTGGCGAACACTCCGGAATCACCTGTCGGGCATGCCGGAACCGCCTCTCAGACTTGCCAGAACCATGTTCCGGACACGCCGGTACCACCTGCCGAGTATGCCGGAACCACCTGATCCACTCCCCAGAACCACCTGCTGGACACGCCAGAATCACCTGCCGACTACGCCAGAACTACTCGGCAGACACTCCGTAACCAACTGCCTGGCATGCCGGAACCACCTCTCAGAGGTGCCAGTACCACATGGCGGACACTCCGGAATCACCTGCAGGGCATGCTGGAACCACCTGCCGGACATTCCGGAACGACCGGCTCGACTCGCCGGAACCATTGCCGGACATGCAAAATCACCTGCCGGCTACGCCAGAACCACTTGGCGAACACTCCAGTATCACCTGCCGGGCATGCCGGAACCACCTCTCAGAGGTGCCAGAACCACATGCCGGACAATCCGGAATCACCTGCCGGGCATTCCGGAACCACCTGCCGGACATGCCGGAACCACCGGCTCGACTCGCCGGAACCATTGCCGGACATGCAAAATCACCTGCCGGCTACGCCAGAAGCACTTGGCGAACACTCCGGAATCACCTGCCGGGCATGGCGGAACCACCTCTCAGACATGCCGGAACCACATGCCAATGACACCGGAAGCACCTGCCGTGCACGCCAGAACCACCTGCTCGACTCGCCCAAACCACCTGCTGGACACGCCAAAATCACCTGCCGGCTACGCCAGAACCACTCGGCAGACACTCCGGAATCACATGCCAGGCATTCCGGAACCACCTCTCAGAGGTGCCAGAACCAAATGCCGGACACTCCGGTATCACCTGCCGGGCATGCCGGAACCACCTCTCAGAGGTGCCAGAACCACATGCCGGACACTCCGGAATCACCTGCCGGGCATGCCGGAACCACCTGCTCGACTCGCCAAAACCACCTGCTGGACACGCCAAAATCACCTGCCGGCTACGCCACAACCATTTGGTGAACTCTTCGGAATCACCTGCCGGGCTGGCTGGAACCACCTGCCGGTCACTCCAACATCACCTGCCAGCTATGCCAGAACCACTTGGCGGACACCATGGAAACACCTGTCCGGATGGCCGGAACGAACTATCAGACGTGCCAGAACCATGTGCCTGAGATGCCGGAACCACACCCCGAACAGACCGAAACCACCTGCCAGGCCAGAATGAACCACCTGCCGAGCACGCCGGAACCACCTACTCGACTCGCCGGAACCACCTACCTGACACGCTAAAATCACCTGCCGGGTATGCCACAACCACTTGGTGGACACTCCGGAATCATCTGCCGGACATGCCAGAACCAGCTCTCAGACACAGCAGAACCACGTGCCAGACACGCCGGAAGCACCTGCTGATCATGCCTGAGCCAAATGCTCGACTTGCAAGAAACACCTCCCAGACACGCCAAAATCACCTGCCGGGTACGCCAGAACCACGTGGCGGACACTCCGGAATCACCTGCCGGGCATGCCGGAACCACCTCTCAGAGGTGCCAGAACCACATGTCGGACACGCCGGAGTCACCTGCCTGGCATTCCGGAACCATCTCTCAGACGTGCCAGAACCATGTTCCGGACACGCTGGTACCACCTGCCGAGCTCGCCGGAACCACCTGCTGGACACGCCAAAATCACCTGCCAGCTACGCCAGAACCACACGGCAGACACTCCGGAATCACCTGCCGGGCTGGCTGGAACCACCTGCCGGTCACGCCAACATCACCTTTCAGCTACGCCAGAACCACTTGGCGGACACTCTGGCAACACCACTCCGTCCGGCCAGAACCACCTCTAAGACGTGCCAGAACCATGTGCCTAAGATGCCGGAACGTCTCCCGGAACAGACCGAAACCACCTGCCAGACCTGCCTGAACCCACTGTCGAGCACGCCTGATCCACCTGCTCAACTAGTCGGAACCACCTTCCTGACACGCCAAAATAACCTGCCGGCTACGCCAGAAGCGTTTGGTGAACTCTTCGGAATCATCTGCCGGGCTGGCTCCAGAACCACTCGGCAGACTCTCCGGAACCACCTGCAGGGCATGCCGGAACCACCTGATCCACTCCCCAGAAACACCGGCTGGACACGCCAGAATCAGCTGCCGGCTACGCCAGAACCACTCGGCAGACACTCCGGAATCACCTGCCGGGCATGCCGGAACCACCTCTCAGAGGTGCCAGAACAACATGCCGGACACTCCGGAATCAACTGCCTGGCATGCCGGAACCATCTCTCAGACGTGCCAGAACCATGTTCAGTACACGCTGGTACCACCTGCCGAGCTCGCAGGAACCACCTGCTGGACACGCCAAAATCACCTGCCAGCTACGCCAGAACCACGCGGCAGACACTCCGGAACCACCTGCCGGGCATCCCGGAACCACATCTCAGACATGCCGGAACCACATGCCAATGACACCGGAAGCACCTGCCGAGCACGCCGGAACCACCTACTCGACTCGCTGGAACCACCTACCTGACACGCTAAAATCACCTGCCGGGTATGCCACAACCACTTGGTGGACACTCCGGAATCATCTGCCGGAGATGCCAGAACCAGCTCTCAGACACACCAGAACCACGAGCCAGAGACGCCGGAAGCACCAGCTGAGCATGCCTGAGCCACCTGCTCGACTCACAAGATATACCTGTCGGACAGGCGAAAATCACCTGCCGGGTAGGCCAGAAACACTTGGCGGACGCTCCGGAATCACCTGTCGGGCGTGCTGGAACCACCTCTCAGACTTGCCAGAACCATGTTCTGGACACGCCGGTACCACCTGCCGAGTATGCCGGAACCAGCTGATCCACTCCCCAGAACCACCTAGCGGACACGCCGAAATCAACTGCCGGCTACGCCAGACCCACTCGGCAGACACTCCAGAATCACAGGCCAGGCATTCCGGAACCACCTCTCAGAGGCGCCAGAACCACATGCCGGACACTCCGGAATCACCTGCAGGGCATGCTGGAACCACGTGCTGGACATGCCGGAACCACCTGCCAGACATGCCGGAACCACCTGCCGGACATTGCGGAACCACCGGCTCGACTCGCCGGAACCATTGCCGGACATGCAAAATCACCAGCCGGCTACGCCAGAACCACTTGGCGAACACTCCGGTATCACCTGCCGGGCATGAGGGAACCACCTATCAGAGGTGCCAGAACCACATGCCGGACACTCCGGTATCACCTTCCGGGCATGCCGGAACCACCTCTCAGAGGTGCCAGAACCACATGCCGGACACTCCGGAATCACCTGCCGGGCATGCCGGAACCACCTCTCAGACTTGCCAGAACCATGTTCTGGACACGCCGGTACCACCTGCCGAGTATGCCGGAACCAGCTGATCCACTCCCCAGAACCACCTAGCGGACACGCCAAAATCAACTGCCGGCTACGCCAGAACCACTCGGCAGACACTCCGGAATCACATGCCAGGCATTCCGGAACCATCTCTCAGAGGTGCCAGAAGCAAATGCCGGAGACTCCGGTATCACCTGCAGGGCATGCCGGAACCACCTCTCAGAGGTGCCAGAACCACATGCCGGACACTCCGGAATCACCTGCCGGGCATGCTGGAACCACCTGCCGGACATGCCGGAACCACCGGCTCGACTCGCCGGAACCATTGCCGGACATGCAAAATCACCTGCCGGCTACGCCAGAACCACTTGGCGAACACTCCGGAATCACCTGCCGGGCATGGCGGAACCACCTCTCAGACATGCCGGAACCGCATGCCAATGACACCGGAAGCACCTGCCGAGCACGCCAGAACCACCTGCTCGACTCGCCAAAACCACCTGCTGGAAACGCCAAAATCACCTTCCGGCTACGACACAACCATTTGGTGAACACTTTGGAATCACCTACCGGGCTGGCTGGAACCACCTGGCGGTCTCGCCAACATCACCTGCCAGCTATGCCAGAACCACTTGGCGGACACCATGGAAACACCTGTCGGGCCGGCCGGAAACACCTATCAGACGTGCCAGAACCATGTGCCTGAGATGCCGGAACCACACCCCGAAAAGACCGAAACCACCTGCCAGACCCGCCTGAACCACCTGCCGAGCACGCCGGACCCACCTACTCGACTCGCTGGAACCACCTACCTGACACGCTAAAATCACCTGCCGGGTATGCCACAACCACTTGGTGGACACTCCGGAATCATCTGCCGGACATGCCAGAACCAGCTCTCAGACACACCAGAACCACGTGCCAGACACGCCGGAAGCACCTGCTGAGCATGCCTGAGCCAAATGCTCGACTTGCAAGAAACTCCTGCCAGACACGCCAAAATCACCTGCCGGGTACGCCAGAACCACGTGGCGGACACTCCGGTATCACCTGTCGGGCATGCCGGAACCAACTCTCAGACGTGCCAGAACCTCGTGCCGGTCACGCCAGAACCACCTGCTTACACGCCGGAACCACCGGCTCGACTCGCCGGAACCACCGCCGGACATGCAAAATGACCTGCCGGCTACGCCAGAACCACTTGGCGAACACTCCGGAATCACCTGTCGGGCATGCCGGAACCGCCTCTCAGACTTGCCAGAACCATGTTCCGGACACGCCGGTACCACCTGCCGAGTATGCCGGAACCACCTGATCCACTCCCCAGAACCACCTGCGGGACACGCCAGAATCACCTGCCGACTACGCCAGAACCACTCGGCAGACACTCCGTAACCAACTGCCGGGCATGCCGGAACCACCTCTCAGAGGTGCCAGAACCACATGCCGGACACTCCGGAATCACCTGCTGGGCATGCCGGAACCATCTCTCAGACGTGCCAGAACCATGTTCCGGACACGCTGGTACCAACTGCCGAGCTCGCCAGAACCACCTGCTGGACACGCCAAAATCACCTGCCAGCTACGCCAGAACCACACGGCAGACACTCCGGAATCACCTGCTGGGCTGCCTGGAACCACCTGCCAGTCACGCCAACATCACCTTTCAGCTACGCCAGAACCACTTGGCAGACACTCCGGAAACACCTCTCCGGCCGGCCGGAACCACCTCTCAGACGTGCCAGCACCATGTGCCTAAGATGCCGGAACCACTCCCCGAACAGACCGAAACCACCTGCCAGACCCGCCTGAACCCCCTGGCGAGCACGCCTGATCCACATGCTCAACTAGAGGGAACCAACTTCCTGACACGCCAAAATAACCTGCCGGCTACGCCACAAACATTTGGTGAACTCTTCGGAATCACCTGCCGGGCTGGCTCCAGAACCACTCGGCAGACTCTCCGGAACCACCTGCCGGGCATGCCGGAACCAGTTCTCAGACATGCCGGAACCACATGCCAATGACACCGGAAGCACCTGCCGAGCACGCCAGAACCACCTGCTCGACTCACCAAAACCACCTGCTGGACACGCCAAAATCACCTGCCGGCTACGCCACAACCATTTGGTGAACACTTCGGAATCACCTGCCGGGCTGGCTGGAACCACCTGCCGGTCACGCCAACATCACCTGCCAGCTATGCCAGAACCACTTGGCGGACACCATGGAAACACCTGTCGGGCCGGCCGGAACCACCTATCAGACGTGCCAGAACCATGTGCCTCAGATGCCGGAACCACACCCCGAACAGACCGAAACCACCTGCCAGACCCGCCTGAACCCCCTGGCGAGCACGCCGGAACCACCTGCTCGACTCGGTGGAACCACCTACCTGACACGCTAAAATCACCTGCCGGGTATGCCACAACCACTTGGTGGACACTCCGGAATCATCTGCCGGACATGCCAGAACCAGCTCTCAGACACACCAGAACCACGTGCCAGACACGCCGGAAGCACCTGCTGAGCCTGCCTGAGCCAAATGCTCGACTTGCAAGAAACACCTGCCAGACACGCCAAAATCACCTGCCGGGTACGCCAGAACCACGAGGCGGACACTCCGGAATCACCTGTCGGGCATGCCGGAACCAACTCTCAGACGTGCCAGAACCTCGTGCCGGTCACGCCAGAACCACCTGCCGGACACGCCGGAACCACCGGCTCGACTCGCCGGAACCACCGCCGGACATGCAAAATGACCTGCCGGCTACGCCAGAACCACTTGGCGAACACTCCGGAATCACCTGTCGGGCATGCCGGAACCGCCTCTCAGACTTGCCAGAACCATGTTCCGGACACGCCGGTACCACCTGCCGAGTATGCCGGAACCACCTGATCCACTCCCCAGAACCACCTGCTGGACACGCCAGAATCACCTGCCGACTACGCCAGAACCACTCGGCAGACACTCCGTAACCAACTGCCTGGCATGCCGGAACCACCTCTCAGAGGTGCCAGAACCACATGGCGGACACTCCGGAATCACCTGCAGGGCATGCTGGAACCACCTGCCGGACATTCCGGAACGACCGGCTCGACTCGCCGGAACCATTGCCGGACATGCAAAATCACCTGCCGGCTACGCCAGAACCACTTGGCGAACACTCCAGTATCACCTGCCGGGCATGCCGGAACCACCTCTCAGAGGTGCCAGAACCACATGCCGGACAATCCGGAATCACCTGCCGGGCATTCCGGAACCACCTGCCGGACATGCCGGAACCACCGGCTCGACTCGCCGGAACCATTGCCGGACATGCAAAATCACCTGCCGGCTACGCCAGAAGCACTTGGCGAACACTCCGGAATCACCTGCCGGGCATGGCGGAACCACCTCTCAGACATGCCGGAACCACATGCCAATGACACCGGAAGCACCTGCCGTGCACGCCAGAACCACCTGCTCGACTCGCCCAAACCACCTGCTGGACACGCCAAAATCACCTGCCGGCTACGCCAGAACCACTCGGCAGACACTCCGGAATCACATGCCAGGCATTCCGGAACCACCTCTCAGAGGTGCCAGAACCAAATGCCGGACACTCCGGTATCACCTGCCGGGCATGCCGGAACCACCTCTCAGAGGTGCCAGAACCACATGCCGGACACTCCGGAATCACCTGCCGGGCATGCCGGAACCACCTGCTCGACTCGCCAAAACCACCTGCTGGACACGCCAAAATCACCTGCCGGCTACGCCACAACCATTTGGTGAACTCTTCGGAATCACCTGCCGGGCTGGCTGGAACCACCTGCCGGTCACTCCAACATCACCTGCCAGCTATGCCAGAACCACTTGGCGGACACCATGGAAACACCTGTCCGGATGGCCGGAACGAACTATCAGACGTGCCAGAACCATGTGCCTGAGATGCCGGAACCACACCCCGAACAGACCGAAACCACCTGCCAGGCCAGAATGAACCACCTGCCGAGCACGCCGGAACCACCTACTCGACTCGCCGGAACCACCTACCTGACACGCTAAAATCACCTGCCGGGTATGCCACAACCACTTGGTGGACACTCCGGAATCATCTGCCGGACATGCCAGAACCAGCTCTCAGACACACCAGAACCACGTGCCAGACACGCCGGAAGCACCTGCTGAGCCTGCCTGAGCCAAATGCTCGACTTGCAAGAAACACCTGCCAGACACGCCAAAATCACCTGCCGGGTACGCCAGAACCACGAGGCGGACACTCCGGAATCACCTGTCGGGCATGCCGGAACCAACTCTCAGACGTGCCAGAACCTCGTGCCGGTCACGCCAGAACCACCTGCCGGACACGCCGGAACCACCGGCTCGACTCGCCGGAACCACCGCCGGACATGCAAAATGACCTGCCGGCTACGCCAGAACCACTTGGCGAACACTCCGGAATCACCTGTCGGGCATGCCGGAACCGCCTCTCAGACTTGCCAGAACCATGTTCCGGACACGCCGGTACCACCTGCCGAGTATGCCGGAACCACCTGATCCACTCCCCAGAACCACCTGCTGGACACGCCAGAATCACCTGCCGACTACGCCAGAACCACTCGGCAGACACTCCGTAACCAACTGCCTGGCATGCCGGAACCACCTCTCAGAGGTGCCAGAACCACATGGCGGACACTCCGGAATCACCTGCAGGGCATGCTGGAACCACCTGCCGGACATTCCGGAACGACCGGCTCGACTCGCCGGAACCATTGCCGGACATGCAAAATCACCTGCCGGCTACGCCAGAACCACTTGGCGAACACTCCAGTATCACCTGCCGGGCATGCCGGAACCACCTCTCAGAGGTGCCAGAACCACATGCCGGACAATCCGGAATCACCTGCCGGGCATTCCGGAACCACCTGCCGGACATGCCGGAACCACCGGCTCGACTCGCCGGAACCATTGCCGGACATGCAAAATCACCTGCCGGCTACGCCAGAAGCACTTGGCGAACACTCCGGAATCACCTGCCGGGCATGGCGGAACCACCTCTCAGACATGCCGGAACCACATGCCAATGACACCGGAAGCACCTGCCGTGCACGCCAGAACCACCTGCTCGACTCGCCCAAACCACCTGCTGGACACGCCAAAATCACCTGCCGGCTACGCCAGAACCACTCGGCAGACACTCCGGAATCACATGCCAGGCATTCCGGAACCACCTCTCAGAGGTGCCAGAACCAAATGCCGGACACTCCGGTATCACCTGCCGGGCATGCCGGAACCACCTCTCAGAGGTGCCAGAACCACATGCCGGACACTCCGGAATCACCTGCCGGGCATGCCGGAACCACCTGCTCGACTCGCCAAAACCACCTGCTGGACACGCCAAAATCACCTGCCGGCTACGCCACAACCATTTGGTGAACTCTTCGGAATCACCTGCCGGGCTGGCTGGAACCACCTGCCGGTCACTCCAACATCACCTGCCAGCTATGCCAGAACCACTTGGCGGACACCATGGAAACACCTGTCCGGATGGCCGGAACGAACTATCAGACGTGCCAGAACCATGTGCCTGAGATGCCGGAACCACACCCCGAACAGACCGAAACCACCTGCCAGGCCAGAATGAACCACCTGCCGAGCACGCCGGAACCACCTACTCGACTCGCCGGAACCACCTACCTGACACGCTAAAATCACCTGCCGGGTATGCCACAACCACTTGGTGGACACTCCGGAATCATCTGCCGGACATGCCAGAACCAGCTCTCAGACACAGCAGAACCACGTGCCAGACACGCCGGAAGCACCTGCTGATCATGCCTGAGCCAAATGCTCGACTTGCAAGAAACACCTCCCAGACACGCCAAAATCACCTGCCGGGTACGCCAGAACCACGTGGCGGACACTCCGGAATCACCTGCCGGGCATGCCGGAACCACCGGCTCGACTCGCCGGAACCATTGCCGGACATGCAAAATCACCTGCCGGGTACGCCAGAACCACTTGGCGAACACTCCAGAATCACCTGTCGGGCATGCCGGAACCAACTCTCAGACGTGCCAGAACCTCGTGCCGGTCACGCCAGAACCACCTGCCGGACAGACCGGAAACACCTGCTGCACACGCCAAAATCACCTGCCGGCTACGCCATAACCACTCGGCAGACAATCAGGAATCACCTGCCGGGCTGGCTGGAACCACCTGCCGGTCACACCAACATCACCTTTCAGCTACGCCGGAACCACTTGGCGGACACTCCGGAAACACCTGTAGGGCCGGCCGGAACCACCTCTCAGACGTGCCAGAACCATGTGCCTGAGATGCCGGAACCACACCCCGAACAGACCGAAACCACCTGCCAGACCCGCCTGAACCCCCTGGCGAGCACGCCTGATCCACCTGCTCAACTAGCCGGAACAACCTTCCAGACACGCCAAAATCACCTTCCAGGTCTACCAGTACCACTTGGTGGACACTCCGGAATCATCTGCCGGAAATGCCAGAACCAGCCCTCTGACACACCAGAACCAGGTGCCGGACACGCCGGAAGCAGCTGCTGATCATGCCTGAGCCACATGCTCGACTTGCAAGAAACACCTGCCAGACACGCCAAAATCACCTGCCGGGTGCGCCAGAACCACGTAGCGGACACTCCGGAATCACCCGTCGGGCATGCCGGAACCACCTCTCAGACTTGCCAGAACCATGTTCTGGACACGCCGGTACCACCTGCCGAGTATGCCGGAACCAGCTGATCCACTCCCCAGAACCACCTAGCGGACACGCCAAAATCAACTGCCGGCTACGCCAGAACCACTCGGCAGACACTCCGGAATCACATGCCAGGCATTCCGGAACCATCTCTCAGAGGTGCCAGAAGCAAATGCCGGAGACTCCGGTATCACCTGCAGGGCATGCCGGAACCACCTCTCAGAGGTGCCAGAACCACATGCCGGACACTCCGGAATCACCTGCCGGGCATGCTGGAACCACCTGCCGGACATGCCGGAACCACCGGCTCGACTCGCCGGAACCATTGCCGGACATGCAAAATCACCTGCCGGCTACGCCAGAACCACTTGGCGAACACTCCGGAATCACCTGCCGGGCATGGCGGAACCACCTCTCAGACATGCCGGAACCGCATGCCAATGACACCGGAAGCACCTGCCGAGCACGCCAGAACCACCTGCTCGACTCGCCAAAACCACCTGCTGGAAACGCCAAAATCACCTTCCGGCTACGACACAACCATTTGGTGAACACTTTGGAATCACCTACCGGGCTGGCTGGAACCACCTGGCGGTCTCGCCAACATCACCTGCCAGCTATGCCAGAACCACTTGGCGGACACCATGGAAACACCTGTCGGGCCGGCCGGAAACACCTATCAGACGTGCCAGAACCATGTGCCTGAGATGCCGGAACCACACCCCGAAAAGACCGAAACCACCTGCCAGACCCGCCTGAACCACCTGCCGAGCACGCCGGACCCACCTACTCGACTCGCTGGAACCACCTACCTGACACGCTAAAATCACCTGCCGGGTATGCCACAACCACTTGGTGGACACTCCGGAATCATCTGCCGGACATGCCAGAACCAGCTCTCAGACACACCAGAACCACGTGCCAGACACGCCGGAAGCACCTGCTGAGCATGCCTGAGCCAAATGCTCGACTTGCAAGAAACTCCTGCCAGACACGCCAAAATCACCTGCCGGGTACGCCAGAACCACGTGGCGGACACTCCGGTATCACCTGTCGGGCATGCCGGAACCAACTCTCAGACGTGCCAGAACCTCGTGCCGGTCACGCCAGAACCACCTGCTTACACGCCGGAACCACCGGCTCGACTCGCCGGAACCACCGCCGGACATGCAAAATGACCTGCCGGCTACGCCAGAACCACTTGGCGAACACTCCGGAATCACCTGTCGGGCATGCCGGAACCGCCTCTCAGACTTGCCAGAACCATGTTCCGGACACGCCGGTACCACCTGCCGAGTATGCCGGAACCACCTGATCCACTCCCCAGAACCACCTGCGGGACACGCCAGAATCACCTGCCGACTACGCCAGAACCACTCGGCAGACACTCCGTAACCAACTGCCGGGCATGCCGGAACCACCTCTCAGAGGTGCCAGAACCACATGCCGGACACTCCGGAATCACCTGCTGGGCATGCCGGAACCATCTCTCAGACGTGCCAGAACCATGTTCCGGACACGCTGGTACCAACTGCCGAGCTCGCCAGAACCACCTGCTGGACACGCCAAAATCACCTGCCAGCTACGCCAGAACCACACGGCAGACACTCCGGAATCACCTGCTGGGCTGCCTGGAACCACCTGCCAGTCACGCCAACATCACCTTTCAGCTACGCCAGAACCACTTGGCAGACACTCCGGAAACACCTCTCCGGCCGGCCAGAACCACCTCTCAGACGTGCCAGCACCATGTGCCTAAGATGCCGGAACCACTCCCCGAACAGACCGAAACCACCTGCCAGACCCGCCTGAACCCCCTGGCGAGCACGCCTGATCCACATGCTCAACTAGAGGGAACCAACTTCCTGACACGCCAAAATAACCTGCCGGCTACGCCACAAACATTTGGTGAACTCTTCGGAATCACCTGCCGGGCTGGCTCCAGAACCACTCGGCAGACTCTCCGGAACCACCTGCCGGGCATGCCGGAACCAGTTCTCAGACATGCCGGAACCACATGCCAATGACACCGGAAGCACCTGCCGAGCACGCCAGAACCACCTGCTCGACTCACCAAAACCACCTGCTGGACACGCCAAAATCACCTGCCGGCTACGCCACAACCATTTGGTGAACACTTCGGAATCACCTGCCGGGCTGGCTGGAACCACCTGCCGGTCACGCCAACATCACCTGCCAGCTATGCCAGAACCACTTGGCGGACACCATGGAAACACCTGTCGGGCCGGCCGGAACCACCTATCAGACGTGCCAGAACCATGTGCCTCAGATGCCGGAACCACACCCCGAACAGACCGAAACCACCTGCCAGACCCGCCTGAACCCCCTGGCGAGCACGCCGGAACCACCTGCTCGACTCGGTGGAACCACCTACCTGACACGCTAAAATCACCTGCCGGGTATGCCACAACCACTTGGTGGACACTCCGGAATCATCTGCCGGACATGCCAGAACCAGCTCTCAGACACACCAGAACCACGTGCCAGACACGCCGGAAGCACCTGCTGAGCCTGCCTGAGCCAAATGCTCGACTTGCAAGAAACACCTGCCAGACACGCCAAAATCACCTGCCGGGTACGCCAGAACCACGAGGCGGACACTCCGGAATCACCTGTCGGGCATGCCGGAACCAACTCTCAGACGTGCCAGAACCTCGTGCCGGTCACGCCAGAACCACCTGCCGGACACGCCGGAACCACCGGCTCGACTCGCCGGAACCACCGCCGGACATGCAAAATGACCTGCCGGCTACGCCAGAACCACTTGGCGAACACTCCGGAATCACCTGTCGGGCATGCCGGAACCGCCTCTCAGACTTGCCAGAACCATGTTCCGGACACGCCGGTACCACCTGCCGAGTATGCCGGAACCACCTGATCCACTCCCCAGAACCACCTGCTGGACACGCCAGAATCACCTGCCGACTACGCCAGAACCACTCGGCAGACACTCCGTAACCAACTGCCTGGCATGCCGGAACCACCTCTCAGAGGTGCCAGAACCACATGGCGGACACTCCGGAATCACCTGCAGGGCATGCTGGAACCACCTGCCGGACATTCCGGAACGACCGGCTCGACTCGCCGGAACCATTGCCGGACATGCAAAATCACCTGCCGGCTACGCCAGAACCACTTGGCGAACACTCCAGTATCACCTGCCGGGCATGCCGGAACCACCTCTCAGAGGTGCCAGAACCACATGGCGGACACTCCGGAATCACCTGCCGGGCATTCCGGAACCACCTGCCGGACATGCCGGAACCACCGGCTCGACTCGCCGGAACCATTGCCGGACATGCAAAATCACCTGCCGGCTACGCCAGAAGCACTTGGCGAACACTCCGGAATCACCTGCCGGGCATGGCGGAACCACCTCTCAGACATGCCGGAACCACATGCCAATGACACCGGAAGCACCTGCCGTGCACGCCAGAACCACCTGCTCGACTCGCCCAAACCACCTGCTGGACACGCCAAAATCACCTGCCGGCTACGCCAGAACCACTCGGCAGACACTCCGGAATCACATGCCAGGCATTCCGGAACCACCTCTCAGAGGTGCCAGAACCAAATGCCGGACACTCCGGTATCACCTGCCGGGCATGCCGGAACCACCTCTCAGAGGTGCCAGAACCACATGCCGGACACTCCGGAATCACCTGCCGGGCATGCCGGAACCACCTGCTCGACTCGCCAAAACCACCTGCTGGACACGCCAAAATCACCTGCCGGCTACGCCACAACCATTTGGTGAACTCTTCGGAATCACCTGCCGGGCTGGCTGGAACCACCTGCCGGTCACTCCAACATCACCTGCCAGCTATGCCAGAACCACTTGGCGGACACCATGGAAACACCTGTCCGGATGGCCGGAACGAACTATCAGACGTGCCAGAACCATGTGCCTGAGATGCCGGAACCACACCCCGAACAGACCGAAACCACCTGCCAGGCCAGAATGAACCACCTGCCGAGCACGCCGGAACCACCTACTCGACTCGCCGGAACCACCTACCTGACACGCTAAAATCACCTGCCGGGTATGCCACAACCACTTGGTGGACACTCCGGAATCATCTGCCGGACATGCCAGAACCAGCTCTCAGACACAGCAGAACCACGTGCCAGACACGCCGGAAGCACCTGCTGATCATGCCTGAGCCAAATGCTCGACTTGCAAGAAACACCTCCCAGACACGCCAAAATCACCTGCCGGGTACGCCAGAACCACGTGGCGGACACTCCGGAATCACCTGCCGGGCATGCCGGAACCACCGGCTCGACTCGCCGGAACCATTGCCGGACATGCAAAATCACCTGCCGGGTACGCCAGAACCACTTGGCGAACACTCCAGAATCACCTGTCGGGCATGCCGGAACCAACTCTCAGACGTGCCAGAACCTCGTGCCGGTCACGCCAGAACCACCTGCCGGACAGACCGGAAACACCTGCTGCACACGCCAAAATCACCTGCCGGCTACGCCATAACCACTCGGCAGACAATCAGGAATCACCTGCCGGGCTGGCTGGAACCACCTGCCGGTCACACCAACATCACCTTTCAGCTACGCCGGAACCACTTGGCGGACACTCCGGAAACACCTGTAGGGCCGGCCGGAACCACCTCTCAGACGTGCCAGAACCATGTGCCTGAGATGCCGGAACCACACCCCGAACAGACCGAAACCACCTGCCAGACCCGCCTGAACCCCCTGGCGAGCACGCCTGATCCACCTGCTCAACTAGCCGGAACAACCTTCCAGACACGCCAAAATCACCTTCCAGGTCTACCAGTACCACTTGGTGGACACTCCGGAATCATCTGCCGGAAATGCCAGAACCAGCCCTCTGACACACCAGAACCAGGTGCCGGACACGCCGGAAGCAGCTGCTGATCATGCCTGAGCCACATGCTCGACTTGCAAGAAACACCTGCCAGACACGCCAAAATCACCTGCCGGGTGCGCCAGAACCACGTAGCGGACACTCCGGAATCACCCGTCGGGCATGCCGGAACCACCTCTCAGACTTGCCAGAACCATGTTCTGGACACGCCGGTACCACCTGCCGAGTATGCCGGAACCAGCTGATCCACTCCCCAGAACCACCTAGCGGACACGCCAAAATCAACTGCCGGCTACGCCAGAACCACTCGGCAGACACTCCGGAATCACATGCCAGGCATTCCGGAACCATCTCTCAGAGGTGCCAGAAGCAAATGCCGGAGACTCCGGTATCACCTGCAGGGCATGCCGGAACCACCTCTCAGAGGTGCCAGAACCACATGCCGGACACTCCGGAATCACCTGCCGGGCATGCTGGAACCACCTGCCGGACATGCCGGAACCACCGGCTCGACTCGCCGGAACCATTGCCGGACATGCAAAATCACCTGCCGGCTACGCCAGAACCACTTGGCGAACACTCCGGAATCACCTGCCGGGCATGGCGGAACCACCTCTCAGACATGCCGGAACCGCATGCCAATGACACCGGAAGCACCTGCCGAGCACGCCAGAACCACCTGCTCGACTCGCCAAAACCACCTGCTGGAAACGCCAAAATCACCTTCCGGCTACGACACAACCATTTGGTGAACACTTTGGAATCACCTACCGGGCTGGCTGGAACCACCTGGCGGTCTCGCCAACATCACCTGCCAGCTATGCCAGAACCACTTGGCGGACACCATGGAAACACCTGTCGGGCCGGCCGGAAACACCTATCAGACGTGCCAGAACCATGTGCCTGAGATGCCGGAACCACACCCCGAAAAGACCGAAACCACCTGCCAGACCCGCCTGAACCACCTGCCGAGCACGCCGGACCCACCTACTCGACTCGCTGGAACCACCTACCTGACACGCTAAAATCACCTGCCGGGTATGCCACAACCACTTGGTGGACACTCCGGAATCATCTGCCGGACATGCCAGAACCAGCTCTCAGACACACCAGAACCACGTGCCAGACACGCCGGAAGCACCTGCTGAGCATGCCTGAGCCAAATGCTCGACTTGCAAGAAACTCCTGCCAGACACGCCAAAATCACCTGCCGGGTACGCCAGAACCACGTGGCGGACACTCCGGTATCACCTGTCGGGCATGCCGGAACCAACTCTCAGACGTGCCAGAACCTCGTGCCGGTCACGCCAGAACCACCTGCTTACACGCCGGAACCACCGGCTCGACTCGCCGGAACCACCGCCGGACATGCAAAATGACCTGCCGGCTACGCCAGAACCACTTGGCGAACACTCCGGAATCACCTGTCGGGCATGCCGGAACCGCCTCTCAGACTTGCCAGAACCATGTTCCGGACACGCCGGTACCACCTGCCGAGTATGCCGGAACCACCTGATCCACTCCCCAGAACCACCTGCGGGACACGCCAGAATCACCTGCCGACTACGCCAGAACCACTCGGCAGACACTCCGTAACCAACTGCCGGGCATGCCGGAACCACCTCTCAGAGGTGCCAGAACCACATGCCGGACACTCCGGAATCACCTGCTGGGCATGCCGGAACCATCTCTCAGACGTGCCAGAACCATGTTCCGGACACGCTGGTACCAACTGCCGAGCTCGCCAGAACCACCTGCTGGACACGCCAAAATCACCTGCCAGCTACGCCAGAACCACACGGCAGACACTCCGGAATCACCTGCTGGGCTGCCTGGAACCACCTGCCAGTCACGCCAACATCACCTTTCAGCTACGCCAGAACCACTTGGCAGACACTCCGGAAACACCTCTCCGGCCGGCCGGAACCACCTCTCAGACGTGCCAGCACCATGTGCCTAAGATGCCGGAACCACTCCCCGAACAGACCGAAACCACCTGCCAGACCCGCCTGAACCCCCTGGCGAGCACGCCTGATCCACATGCTCAACTAGAGGGAACCAACTTCCTGACACGCCAAAATAACCTGCCGGCTACGCCACAAACATTTGGTGAACTCTTCGGAATCACCTGCCGGGCTGGCTCCAGAACCACTCGGCAGACTCTCCGGAACCACCTGCCGGGCATGCCGGAACCAGTTCTCAGACATGCCGGAACCACATGCCAATGACACCGGAAGCACCTGCCGAGCACGCCAGAACCACCTGCTCGACTCACCAAAACCACCTGCTGGACACGCCAAAATCACCTGCCGGCTACGCCACAACCATTTGGTGAACACTTCGGAATCACCTGCCGGGCTGGCTGGAACCACCTGCCGGTCACGCCAACATCACCTGCCAGCTATGCCAGAACCACTTGGCGGACACCATGGAAACACCTGTCGGGCCGGCCGGAACCACCTATCAGACGTGCCAGAACCATGTGCCTCAGATGCCGGAACCACACCCCGAACAGACCGAAACCACCTGCCAGACCCGCCTGAACCCCCTGGCGAGCACGCCGGAACCACCTGCTCGACTCGGTGGAACCACCTACCTGACACGCTAAAATCACCTGCCGGGTATGCCACAACCACTTGGTGGACACTCCGGAATCATCTGCCGGACATGCCAGAACCAGCTCTCAGACACACCAGAACCACGTGCCAGACACGCCGGAAGCACCTGCTGAGCCTGCCTGAGCCAAATGCTCGACTTGCAAGAAACACCTGCCAGACACGCCAAAATCACCTGCCGGGTACGCCAGAACCACGAGGCGGACACTCCGGAATCACCTGTCGGGCATGCCGGAACCAACTCTCAGACGTGCCAGAACCTCGTGCCGGTCACGCCAGAACCACCTGCCGGACACGCCGGAACCACCGGCTCGACTCGCCGGAACCACCGCCGGACATGCAAAATGACCTGCCGGCTACGCCAGAACCACTTGGCGAACACTCCGGAATCACCTGTCGGGCATGCCGGAACCGCCTCTCAGACTTGCCAGAACCATGTTCCGGACACGCCGGTACCACCTGCCGAGTATGCCGGAACCACCTGATCCACTCCCCAGAACCACCTGCTGGACACGCCAGAATCACCTGCCGACTACGCCAGAACCACTCGGCAGACACTCCGTAACCAACTGCCTGGCATGCCGGAACCACCTCTCAGAGGTGCCAGAACCACATGGCGGACACTCCGGAATCACCTGCAGGGCATGCTGGAACCACCTGCCGGACATTCCGGAACGACCGGCTCGACTCGCCGGAACCATTGCCGGACATGCAAAATCACCTGCCGGCTACGCCAGAACCACTTGGCGAACACTCCAGTAT
>NW_027228561.1:0-20251 GCF_037783145.1 Equus przewalskii | reverse complement strand
CCACCCGGCTACGCCACAACCACTTGTCGGACACTCCGGAATCACCTGCCGGGCATGCTGGAACCACCTCTCCGAGGTGCCACAACCACATGCCGGAGACAGCGGAAGCACCTTCCGAGAATGCCGGAAGTGCCTGATCCACTCCCCAGAACCACCTGCCGGACATGCCAAAATCACCTGCCGGCTACGCCAGAACCACATGGCGGACACTCCAGAATCACCTGCCGGGCATGCCAGCACAACATCTCAGAAGTGCCAGAAGCACGTGCCGGACAGGCCGGAACCATCTCCCGGACAGACCGGAAACACAGGAAACACTCGCCGGAACCACCTGTTGACTCACAGGTCCCACATACCGGACACGCAAAAATCACCTGCCCGCTACACCAGAACCAATTGGCGGACAAGGCGGAATCACGTGAAGTGCATGGCGACACAACCTCTCAGACGTGCCAGAACCTCGTGCCGGACACACCAGAACCACCTGCTGGACAGACCGGAACCGCCTGCCGGACACGCTGGAACCACCGGCTCGACTCGCCGGAACCATTGCCGGACATGCAAATCACCTGCCGGCTACGCCAGAACGACTTGGCGAACACTCCGAAATCACCTGTCGGGCATGCCGGAACCACCTCTCAGAGGTGAGAGAACCACATGCCGGACACTCCGGAATCACCTGCCGGGCATGCCGGAACCATCTCTCAGACGTGCCACAACCACGTGCCAGAGAGACCGGAAGCACCTGCCGAGCTCGCCGGAACCACCTGCTGGACATGCCGGAACCGCCTGCCTCAAAGGCCAAAATCATATGCCGGCTACGCCAAACCCACTTGGTGGACACTCCAGAATCAACTTGCGGGCATGCCAGAACCAAGTCATGGACAGACGGCAAACACCTGCCGGACCTGCTGGAACCACCTTCCGAGCACTCCGGAACTACCTGATCGACTCACCAAAGCCACCTGATGGACACACCAGAAACAACTGCGGGGTACGCCAGAACCACTTGGAGGACTCTCCGGGATCACCTGCCGGGCATGCCGGAACCACCTCTCATACGTGCCAGAACCATGTGCCGGACACGCCGGAACCAACCGCCGAGTATGCCGGAACCAGCTGATCCACTCCCCAGAACCACCTACTGGACACGCCAAAATCAACTGCCGGCTACGCCAGAACCACTCGGCAGACCTCCAGAATCACATGCCAGGCATTCCGGATCCACGTCTCACAGGTGCCAGAAACACATGCCATACACTCTGGAATCACCTGCCGGGCATGCCGGAACCATCTCTCAGACGTGCCACAACCACGTGCCAGAGAGACCGGAAGCACCTGCCGAGCTCGCCGGAACCACCTGCTGGACATGCCGGAACCGCCTGCCTCAAAGGCCAAAATCATATGCCGGCTACGCCAAACCCACTTGGTGGACACTCCAGAATCACCTTGCGGGCATGCCAGAACCAAGTCATGGACAGACGGCAAACACCGGCCGGACCTGCTGGAACCACCTTCCGAGCACTCCGGAACTACCAGCTCGACTCACCAAAGCCACCTGATGGACACACCAGAAACAACTGCGGGGTACGCCAGAACCACTTGGAGGACTACCCGGGATCACCGGCCGGGCATGCCGGAACCACCTCTCAGACGTGCCAGAACAATTTGCCAGACACGCCGGAACCACCTGCCGAGAATGCCGGAACCACCTGCTCCACTCCCCAGAACCACCAGCTGGACACGCCAAAATCACCTGCCGGCTATGCCAGATCCACTTGGCGGACACCATGGAAAGACCTGTCGGGCCGGCCGGAACCACCTATCCGACATGCCAGAACCATGTGCCTGAGATGCCGGAACCACACCCCGAAAAGACCGAAACCACCTGCCAGACCCGCCTGAACCACCTGCCGAGCAAGCCGGAACCACCTACTCGACTCGCTGGAACCACCTACCTGACACGCTAAAATCACCTGCTGGGTATGCCACAACCACTTGGTGGACACTCCGGAATCATCTGCCGGACATGCCAGAACCAGCTCTCAGACACACCAGAACCACGTGCCGGACAGGCCGGAAGCACCTGCTGATCATGCCTGAGCCACTTGCTCGACTTGCAAGAAACACCTGAAAGACACGCCAAAATCACCTGCCGGGTACGCGAGAACCACGTGGCGGACACTCCGGAATCACCTGTCGGGCATGCCGGAACCAACTCTCAGACGTGCCAGAACCTCGTGCCGGACACGCCAGAAACACCTGAAGGAAAGACCGGAAACACCTGCTGGACACGCCAGAACCACTCGGCAGACACTCCGGAATCACATGCCAGGCATCCCGGAACCACCTCTCAGAGGTGCCAGAACCAAATGCCGGAGACTCCGGTATCACCTGCCGGGCATGCCAGAACAACCTCTCAGAGGTGCCAGAATCACATGCCGGACACTCCGGAATCACCTGCCGGGCCTGCTGGAACCACCTGATCCACTCCCGAGAACCACCTGCTGGACATGCCGGAATCACCTGCTGGACACTCCGAAACCACCGGCTCGACTCGCCGGAACCACCACCGGACATGCAAAATGACCTGCCGGCTACGCCAGAACCACTTGGCGAACACTCCGGAATCACCTGTCGGGCATGCCGGAACCACCTCTCAGACTTGCCAGAACCAAGTTCCGGACACGCTGGTACCACCTGCCGAGTATGCCAGAACCACCTGATCGACTCCCCAGAACCACCTGCTGGATACGCCAGAATCACCTGCCGGCTACTCCAGAACCACTCGGCAGACACTCCGTAACCAACTGTCGGGCATGCCGGAACCACCTCTCAGAGGTGCCAGAACCACATGCCGGACACTCCGGAATCACCTGCCGGGCATGCCGGAACCACCTGCTGTACATGCCGGAACCACCGGCTCGACACGCCGGAACCATTGCCGGCCATGCAAAATCACCTGCCGGCTATGCCAGAACCACTTGGCGAACACTCCGGAATCACCTGCCGGGCATGGCGGAACCACCTCTCAGACGTGCCGGAACCACATGCCAATGACACCGGAAGCACCTGCCGAGCACGCCAGAACCACCTGCTCGACTCGCCAAAACCACCCGCTGGACAAGCCAAAATCACCTGCCGGCTACTCCAGAACCACTCGGCAGACACTCCAGAATCACCTGCCGGGCTGGCTGGAACCACCTGCCGGTCACGCCAACATCACCTTTCAGCTACGCCAGAACCACTTGGCGGACACTCCAGAAACACCTGTGGTGCCGGCCGGAACCACCTCTCAGACGTGCCAGAACCATGTTCCGGACACGCCGGTACCACCTGCCGAGCTCGCCGGAACCACCTGATCCACTCCCCAGAACCACCTGCTGGACATGCCGGAATCACCTGCCGGACATGCCGGAACCACCGGCTCGACTCGCCGGAACCATTGCCGGACATGCAAAATGACCTGCCGGCTACGCCAGAACCACTTGGCGAACATTCCGGAATCACCTGCCGGGCATGGCGGAACCACCTCTCAGACATGCCGGAACTACATGCCAATGACACCGCAAGCACCTGCCGATCACGCCAGAACGACCTGCTCGACTCGCCAAAACCACCTGCTGGACACGCCGAAATCACCTGCTGGCTAGGCCACAACCATTTGGTGAACTCTTAGGAATCACCTGCCGGTCTTTCTGGAACCACCTGCTGGTACGCCAGAAACACTTGGCGGACGCTCCGGAATCACCTGTCGGGCGTGCTGGAACCACCTCTCAGTCTTGCCAGAACCATGTTCTGGACACGCCGGTACCACCTGCCGAGTATGCCGGAGCCAGCTGATCCACTCCCCAGAACCACCTAGTTGACACGCCAAAATCACCTTCCGGCTACGCCAGAACCACTCGGCAGACACTCCGGAATCCCATGCCAGGCATTCCGGAACCACCTCTCAGAGGTTCCAGAACCAAATGCCGGACACTCCGGTATCACCTGCCGGGCATGCCGGAGCCACCTCTCAGAGGTACCAGAACCACATGCCGGACACTCCGGAATCACCTGCGGGGCATGCCGGAACCACCTGCCGGACATGGCAGAACCACCGGCTCGACTCGCCAGAACCATTGCCGGACATGCAAAATCACCTGCCGGCTACGCCAGAACCACTTGGCGAACACTCCGGAATCACCTGCCGGGCATGGCGGAGCCAGCTCTCAGACATGCCGGAACCACATGCCAATGACACCGGAAGCACCTGCCGAGCACGCCAGAACCACCTGCTCGACTCGCCAAAACCACCTGCTGGACAAGCCAAAATCACCTGCCGGCTACGCCACAACCATTTGCTGAAATCTTCGGAATCACCTGCCGGGCTGGCTGGAACCACCTGCCGGTCACGCCAACATCACCTGCCAGCTATGCCAGAACCACTTGGCGGACACCATGGAAACACCTGTCGTGCCGGCCGGAACCACCTATCAGACGTGCCAGAACCATGTGCCTGAGATGCCGGAACCACACCCCGAACAGACCAAAACCACCTGCCAGACCCGCCTGAACCACCTGCCGAGCAAGCCGGAACCACCTACTCGACTTGCTGGAACCACCTACCTGACACGCTAAAATCACCTGGCGGGTATGCCACAACCACTTGGTGGACACTCCGGAATCAGCTGCCGGACATGCCAGAACCAGCTCTCAGACACACCAGAACCACGTGCCGGACAGGCCGGAAGCACCTGCTGATCATGCCTGAGCCACTTGCTCGACTTGCAAGAAACCCCTGCCAGACACGACAAAATCACCTGCCGGGTACGCCAGAACCACGTGGCGGACATTCCGGAATCACCTGTCGGGCATGCCGGAACCAACTCTCAGACGTGCCAGAACCTCGTGGCGGACACGGCAGAACCACCTGCCAGAAAGACCGGAAACACCTGCTGGACACGCCAGAACCACTCGGCAGACACTCCGGAATCACATGCCAGGCATCCCGGAACCACCTCTCAGAGTTGCCGGAACCAAATGCCGGACACTCCGGTATCACCTGCCGGGCATGCCGGAACCACCTCTCAGAGGTTCCAGAACCACATGCCGGACACTCCGGAATCACCTGCCGGGCATGCCGGAACCACCTGCTGGACAAGCCGGAACCACCGGCTCGACTCGCCGGAACCATTGCCGGACATGCAAAATCACCTGCCGGCTACGCCATAACCACGTGGCGGACACTCCGGAATCACCTGTCGGGCATGCCGGAACCAACTCTCAGAGGTGCCATAACGTCGTGCCTGACACGCCAGAACCACCTGCCGGACAGACCGGAAACACCTGCCGGACACGCCGGAACCACCAACTTGACTCGCCAGAAGCACCGCCGGACATGCAAAATGATCTGCCGGCTACGCCAGAACCACTTGGCGAACATTCCGGAATCACCTCTTGGGCATGCCGGAACCACCTCTCAGACTTGCCAGAACCCAGTTCCGGACACGCCGGTACCACCTGCCGAGTATGCCGGAACCACCGGATCCACTCCCCAGAACCACCTGCTGGATACGCCAGAATCACCTGCCGGCTACTCCAGAACCACTCGGCAGACACTCCGTAACCAACTGCCGGGCATGCCGGAACCACCTCTCAGAGGTGCCAGAACCACATACCGGACACTCCGGAATCACCTGCCGGGCATGCCGGAACCATCTCTCAGACGTGCCAGAACCATGTTCCGGACATGCCGGAACCACCTGCCGAGCTCGCCGGAACCACCTGCTGGACACGCAAAAATCACCTGCCCGCTACGCCAACACCACTCGGCAGACACTCCGCAATAACATGCCGTGCATTCCGGAACCACCTCTCACAGGTGCCAGAACCAAATGCTGGACACTCCGGTATCACCTGCCGGGCATGCCGGAACCATCTCTCAGAGGTGCCAGAACCACATGCCGGACGCTCCGGAATCACCTGCCGGGCATGCCGGTACCACCTGCTGGGCATGCCGGAACCACCGGCTCGACTCGCCGGAACCATTGCCGGACATGCAAAATCACCTGCCGGCTACGCCAGAACCACTTGGCGAACACTCCGGAATCACCTGCCGGGCATGGCGGAACCACCTCTCAGACATGCCGGAACCACATGCCAATGACACTGGAAGCACCTGCCGAGCACGCAAGAACCACCTGCTCGACACGCCAAAATCACCTGCGGCTACGCCAGAACCACTCGGCAGACACTCCGGAATCACCTGCCGGGCTGGCTGGAACCACCTGCCGGTCACGCAAACATCACCTTTCAGCTACGCCAGAAACACTTGGCGGACACTCCGGAAACACCTCTCCGGCCGGCCGGAACCACCTCTCAGACGTGCCAGAACCATGTGCCTGAGATGCCGGAACCACTCCCCGAACAGACCGAAACCACTGCCAGACCCGCCTGAACGCCCTGGCGAGCACGCCTGATCCACCTGCTCAACTAGCCGGAACCATCTTCCTGACACGCCAAAATCACCTGCCAGGTATACCAGAACCACTTGGTGGACACTCCGGAATCATCTGCCGGACATGCCAGAACCAGCTCTCAGACACACCAGAACCACGTGCCAGAGACGCCGGAAGCACCAGCTGAGCATGCCTGAGCCACCTGCTCCTCTCGCAAGAAACACCTGTCGGACATGCCAAAATCACCTGCCGGGTACGCCAGAAACACTTGGCGGACGCTCCGGAATCACCTGTCGGGCGTGTCGGAACCACCTCTCAGACTTGCCAGAACCATGTTCCGGACATGCCGGTACCACCTGCCGAGTATGCCGGGACCACCTGATCCACTCCCCAGAACCACCTGCTGGACACGCCAGAATCACCTGCCGACTACGCCAGAACCACTCGGCAGACACTCCGGAACCACCTGCCGGGCATGCAGGAACCACCTCTCAGAGGTGCCAGAACCATGTTCTGGACACGCCGGGACCACCTCCCGAGTATGCCGGAACCAGCTGGTCCACTCCCCAGAACCACCTAGTGGACACGCCAAAATCACCTGCCGGCTACACCAGAACCACTCGGCAGACACTCCGGAATAACATGCCGTGCATTCCGGAACCACCTCTCACAGGTGCCAGAACCAAATGCTGGACACTCCGGTATCACCTGCCGGGCATGCCGGAACCACCTCTCAGAGGTGCCAGAACCACATGCCGGACACTCCGGAATCAACTGCCGGGCATGCCGGAACCACCTGCTGGACATGCCGGATCCACTGGCTCGACTCGCCGGAACCATTGCCGGCCATGCAAAATCACCTGCCGGCTACGCCAGAACCACTTGGCGAACACTCCGGAATCACCTGCCGGGCATGGCGGAACCACCTCTCAGACATGCCGGAACCACATGCCAATGACACCGGAAGCACCTGCAGAGCACGCCAGAACCACCTTCTCGACTCGTCAAAACCACCCGCTGGACACGCCAAAATCACCTGCCGACTACTCCAGAACCACTCGGCAGACACTCCTGAATCACCTGCCGGGCTGGCTGGAACCACCTGCCGGTCACGCCAACATCAACTTTCAGCTACGCCAGAACCACTTGGCGGACACTCCAGAAACACCTGTCGTGCCGGCCGGAACCACCTCTCAGACGTGCCGGTACCATGTGCGTGAGATGCCGGAACCACTCCCCGAAAAGACCGAAACCACCTGCCAGACCCGCCAGAACCCCCTGGCGAGCACGCCTGATCCATCTGCTCAACTAGCCGGAACCACCTTCCTGACACGCCAAAATCATCTACCAGGTCTACCAGAACCACTTGGTGGACACTCCGGAATCATCTGCCGGACATGCCAGAACCAGCTCTCAGACACACCAGAACCACGTGCCAGAGACGCCGGAAGCACCAGCTGAGCATGCCTGAGCCACCTGCTCGACTCGCAAGAAACACCTGTCGGACATGCCAAAATCACCTGCCGGGTACGCCAGAAACACTTGGCGGACGCTCCGGAATCACCTGTCGGGCGTGCCGGAACCACCTCTCAGACTTGCCAGATCCATGTTCTGGACACGCCGGTCCCACCTGCCGAGTATGCCAGAACCACCTGATCCACTCCCCAGAACCACCTAGTGGACACGCCAAAATCAACTGCCAGCTACGCCGGAACCACCGGCTCGACTCGCCGGAACCACCGCCGGACATGCAAAATGACCTGCCGGCTACGCCAGAACCACTTGGCGAACACTACGGAATCACATGTCAGGCATGCCGGAACCACCTCTCAGACGTGCCTGAACCATGTTCCGGACACGCCGGTACCACCTGCCGAGCTCGCCGGAACCACCTGCTGGACACGCCAAAATCACCTGCCGGCTACGCCAGAACCATTCAGCAGACACTCCGGAATCACCTGCCGGGCTGGCTGGAACCACCTGCCGGTCACGCCATCATCACCTTTCAGCTACGCCGGAACCACTTGGCGGACACTCCGGAAACACCTGTAGGGCCGGCCGGAACCACATCTCAGACGTGCCAGAACCATGTGCCTGTGATGCCGGAACCACACCCTGAACACACCGAAACAACCTGCCAGACCCGCCTGAACCCCCTGGCGAGAACGCCTGATTCACCAGCTCAACTAGCCGGAACCACCTTCCCGACACGCCAAAATCACCTTCCAGGTCTACCAGAACCACTTGGTGGACACTCCGGAATCATCTGCCGGAAATGACAGAACCAGCCCTCTGACACACCAGAACCACGTGCCGGACACGCCGGAAGCACCTGCTGAGCATGCCTGAGCCACATGCTCGACTTGCAAGAAACACCTGCCAGACACGTCAAAATCACCTGCCGGTAGGCCAGAACCACGTGGCGGACTCTCCGGAATCACCTGTCGGGCATGCCGGAACCAACTCTCATGCGTGCCAGAACCTCGTGCCGGACACGCCAGAACCACCGGCCGGACAGACCGGAAACACCTGCCGGACACGCCGGAACCACCAGCTTGTCTCGCCGGAACCACCGCCAGACATGCAAAATGACCTGCCGGCTACACCAGAACCACTTGGCGAACACTCCGGAATCACCTGTCGGGCAAGCCGGAACCACCTCTCAGACTTGCCAGAACCATGTTCCGGACACGCCGGTACCACCTGCCGAGTATGCCGGAACCACCTGATCCACTCCCCAGAACCACCTGCTGGACACGCCAGAATCACCTGCCGACTATGCCAGAACCACTAGGCAGACACTCCGGAACCACCTGCCGGGCATGCAGGAACCACCTCTCAGAGGTGCCAGAACCACATGCCGGACACTCCGGAATCACCTGCCGGGCATGCCGGAAACATCTCTTAGACGTGCCAGAACCAAATGCCGGACACTCCGGAACCACCTGCCGGGCATGCCGGAACCACCTCTCAGAGGTGCCAGAACCACATGCCGGACACTCCGGAATCACACGCCGGGCATGGCGGAACCATCTCTCAGACGTGCCAGAACCATGTTCCGGACACGCCAGTACCACCTGCTGAGATCGCCGGAACCACCTGCTGGACACGCCAAAATCACCTGCCGGCTACGCCAGAACCACGCGGCAGACACTCCGGAATCACCTGCCGGGCTGGCTGGAACCACCTGCCAGTCACGCCAACATCACCTGCCAGCTATGCCAGAACCACTTGGCGGACACCATGGAAACACCTGTCGGGCCGCCCGGAACCACCTATCAGATGTGCCAGAACCATGTGCCTGAGATGCCGGAACCGCACCCCGAACAGACCGAAACCACCTGCCAGACCCGCCTGAACCACCTGCCGAGCACGCCGGAACCACCTACTCGACTCGCTGGAACCACCTACCTGACACGCTAAAATCACCTGCCGGGTATGCCACAACCACTTGGTGGACACTCCGGAATCATCTGCCGGACATGCCAGAACCAGCTCTCAGACACACCAGAACCACGTGCCGGACAGGCCGGAAGCACCGGCTGATCATGCCTGAGCCACTTGCTCGACTTGCAAGAAACACCTGCCAGACACGCCAAAATCACCTGCCGGGTACGCGAGAACCACGTGGCGGACACTCCGGAATCACCTGTCGGGCATGCCGGAACCAACTCTCAGACGTGCCAGAACCTCGTGCCGGACACGCCAGAACCACCTGCCGGAAAGACCGGAAACACCTGCTGGACACGCCAGAACCACTCGGCAGACACTCCGGAATCAGATGCCAGGCATCCCGGAACCACGTCTCAGAGGTGCCAGAACCAAATGCCGGACACTCCGGTATCACCTGCCGGGCATGCCAGAACAACCTCTCAGAGGTGCCAGAATCACATGCCGGACACTCCGGAATCACCTGCCGGGCCTGCCGGAACCACCTGATCCACTCCCCAGAACCACCTGCTGGACATGCCGGAATCACGTGCTGGACAAGCTGGAACCACCGGATCGACTCGCCGGAACCACCTCTGGACATGCAAAATGACCTGACGGCTACGCCAGAACCACTTGGCGAACACTCCGGAATCACCTGTCGGGCATGCCGGAACCACCTCTCAGACTTGCCAGAACCAAGTTCCGGACACGCCGGTACCACCTGCCGAGTATGCCGTAACCACCTGATCCACTCCCCAGAACCACCTGCTGGATACGCCAGAATCACCTGCCGGCTACTCCAGAACCACTCGGCAGACACTCCGTAACCAACTGCCGGGCATGCCGGAACCACCTCTCAGAGGTGCCAGAACCACATGCCGGACACTCCGGAATCACCTGCCGGGCATGCCGGAACCATCTCTCAGACGTGCCAGAACCATATTCCGGACATGCCGGAACCACCTGCCGAGCTCGCCGGAACCACCTGCTGGACACCCCAAAATCACCTGCCGGCTATGCCAGAACCACTCGGCAGACACTCCGGAATCACATGCCGTGCATTCCGGAACCACCTCTCACAGGTGCCAGAACCAAATGCTGGACACTCCAGTATCACCTGCCGGTCATACCGGAAACACCTCTCAGAGGTGCCAGAACCACATGCCGGACACTCCGGAATCACCTGCCGGGCATGCCGGAACCACCTGCTGGACATGCCGGAATCATCTGCCGGACATGCCGGATCCACCGGCTCGACTCGCCGGAACCACCGCCGGACATGCAAAATGACCTGACGGCAACGCCAGAACCTGTTGGCGAACACTCCGGAATCACCTGTCGGGCATGCCGGAACCACCTCTCATACTTGCCAGAACCATGTTCCGGACACGCCGGTACCACCTGCCTAGTATGCCGGGACCACCTGATCCACTCCCCAATACCACCTGCTGGACACGCCAGAATCACCTGCCGACTACGCCAGAACCACTCGGCAGACATTCCGGAACCACCTGCCGGGCATGCCGGAACCGCCTCTCAGAGGTGCCAGAACCATGTTCTGGACACGCCGGGACCACCTCCCGAGTATGCCGGAACCAGCTGGTCCACTCCCCAGAACCACCTAGTGGACACGCCAAAATCAACTGCCGGCTACGCCAGAACCACTCGGCAGACACTCCGGCATCACATGCCAGGCATTCCGGAACCACCACTCAGAGGTGCCTGAACCAAATGCCGGACACTCCGGAATCACCTGCCGGGCATGCCGGAACCACCTCTCAGAGGTGCCAGAACCACATGCCGGACACTCCGGAATCACCTGCCGGGCATGCTGGAACCACGTGCTGGACATGCTGGAACCACCTGCCGGACATGCCGGAACCACCTGCTGGACATTCCGGAACCACCGGCTCGACTCGCTGGAACCATTGCCGGACATGCAAAATCACCTGCCGGCTATGCCAGAACCACTTGGCGAACACTCCGGAATCACCTCCCGGGCATGGCGGAACCACCTCTCAGACATGCCGGAACCACATGCCAATGACACGGGAAGCACCTGCCGAGCACGCCAGGACCACCTGCTCGACTCGCCAAAACCACCTGCTGGACACGCCAAAATCACCTGCCGGGTAGGCCAGAACCACGTGGCGGACACTCCGGAATCACCTGTCGGGCAAGCCAGAACAAACTCTCAGACGTGCAAGAACCTGGTGCCGGACACGCCAGAACCACCTGCCGGACAGACCCGAAACACCTGCCGGACACGCCGGAACCACCTAATCGACTCGCCAAAACCACCTGCTGGACACACCAAAATCACCTGCCGGCTACGCCACAACCATTTGGTGAACTCTTCGGAATCACCTGCCGGGCTGGCTGGAACCACATGCCGGTCACGCCAACATCACCTGCCAGCCATGCCAGAACCACTTGGCGGACACCATGGAAACACCTGTCGGGCCGGCCGGAACCACCTATCAGACGTGCCAGAACCATGTGCCTGAGATGCCGGAACCACACCCCGAACAGACCAAAACCACCTGCCAGACCCGCCTAAACCACCTGCCGAGCACGCCGGAAACACCTACTCGACTCGCCGGAACCACGTACCTGACACGCTAAAATCACCTGCCAGGTATGCCACAACCACTTGGTGGACACTCCGCAATCATCTGCCGGACATGATAGAACCAGCTCCCAGACACACCAGAACCACGTGCCGGACACGCCGGAAGCACCTGCTGGTCATGCCTGAGCCAAATGCTCGACTTGCAAGAAACACCTGCCAGACACGCCAAAATCACCTGCCGGGTACGCCAGAACCACGTGGCAGGACACTCCGGAATCACCTGTCGGGCATGCCGGAACCAACTCTCAGACGTGCCAGAACCTCGTGCCGGACACGCCAGAACCACCTGCCGGACAGACCGGAACGACATGCTGGACACGCCGGAACCACCGGCTCGACTCGCCGGAACCACCGCCGGACATGCAAAACGACCTGCCAGCTACGCCAGAACCACTTGGCGAACACTCCGGAATCACCTGTCGGGCATGCCGGAACCACCTCTCAGACTTGCCAGAACCATGTTCCGGACACGCCGGTACCACGTGCCGAGTATGCCGGAACCACCTGATCCACTCCCCAGAACCACCTGCTGGACACGCCAGAATCACCAGCCGGCTACGCCAGAACCACTCAGCAGACACTCCGGAACCACCTGCCGGGCATGCCGGAACCATCTCTCAGACGTGCCAGAACCATGTTCCGGACACGCCGGTACCACCTGCCGAGCTCGCCGGAACCACCTGCTGGACACTGCAAAATCACCTGCCGGCTACGCCAGAACCACGCGGCAGACACTCCGGAATCACCTGCCGGGCTGGCTGGAACCACCTGCCGGTCACGCCAACATCACCTTTCAGCTACGCCAGAACCTCTTGGCGGACACTCCGGAAACACCTGTCGGGCCGGCCGGAACCACCTCTCAGACGTGCCAGAACCATGTGCCTGAGATGCCGGAACCACTCCCCGAACAGACCGAAACCACCTGCCAGACCCGCCTGAACCCCCTGGCGAGCACGCCTGATCGACCTGCTCAACTAGCCGGAACCACCTTCCTGACAAGCCAAAATCACCTGCCAGGTATACCAGAACCACTTGGTGGACACTCCGGAATCACCTGCCGTACACACCAGAACCACTTGCCAGAGACGCCGGAAGCACCAGCTGAGCATGCCTGAGCCACCTGCTCGACTTGCAAGAAACACCTGTCGGACATACCAAAATCACCTGCCGGGTACGCCAGAAACACTTGGTGGACGCTCCGGAATCACCTGTCGGGCGTGCCGGAACCACCTCTCAGACTTGCCAGAACCATGTTCTGGACACGCCGGTACCACCTGCCAAGTATGCCGGAACCAGGTGATCCACTCCCCAGAACCACCTAGTGGACACGCCAAAATCAACTGCCGGCTATGCCAGAAACACTCGGCAGACACTCCGGAATCACATGCCAGGCATTCCGGAACCACCTCTCAGAGGTGCCAGAACCAAATGCCGGAGACTCCGGTATCACCTGCTGGGCATGCCGGAACCACCACTCAGAGTTGCCAGAACCACATTCCGGACACTCCAGAATCACCTGCCGGGCATGCCGGAACCACCTGCTTGACATGCCGGAATCACCTGCCGGACATGCCGGAACCACCGGCTCGACTCGCCGGAACCATTGCCGGACATGCAAAATCACCTGCCGGCTATGCCGGAACCACTTGGGGAACACTCCGGAATCACCTGCCGGTCATGGCGGAACCTCCTCTCAGACATGCCGGAACCACATGCCAATGACACCGGAAGCACCTGCCGAGCACGCCAGAACCACCTGCTCGACTCGCCAAAACCACCTGCTGGACACGCCAAAATCACCTTCCGGGTACGCCACAACCATTTGGTGAACACTTCGGAATCACCTGCCGGGCTGGCTGGAACCACCTGCCAGTCACGCCAACTTCACCTGCCAGCCATGCCAGAACCACTTGGCGGACACCATGGAAACACCTGTCGGGTCGGCCGGAACCACCTCTCAGACGTGCCAGAACCATGTGCCTGAGATGCCGGAACCGCACACCGAACAGAACGAAACCACCTGCCAGACCCGCCTGAACCACCTGCCGAGCACGCCGGAACCACCTACTCGACTCGCTGGAACCACCTACCTGACACGCTAAAATCACCTGCCGGGTATGCCACAACCACTTGGTGGACACTCCGGAATCATCTGCCGGACATGCCAGAACCAGCTCTCAGACACACCAGAACCACGTGCCAGAGACGCCGGAAGCACCAGCTGAGCATGCCTGAGCCACCTGCTCGACTCGCAAAATACACCTGCCAGACACGCCAAAATCACCTGCCGGGTACGCCAGAACCACTTGGCGAACATTCCGGAATCACCTGCCGGGCATGGCGGAACCACCTCTCAGACATGCCGGAACTACATGCCAATGACACCGCAAGCACCTGCCGATCACGCCAGAACGACCTGCTCGACTCGCCAAAACCACCTGCTGGACACGCCGAAATCACCTGCTGGCTAGGCCACAACCATTTGGTGAACTCTTAGGAATCACCTGCCGGTCTTTCTGGAACCACCTGCTGGTACGCCAGAAACACTTGGCGGACGCTCCGGAATCACCTGTCGGGCGTGCTGGAACCACCTCTCAGTCTTGCCAGAACCATGTTCTGGACACGCCGGTACCACCTGCCGAGTATGCCGGAGCCAGCTGATCCACTCCCCAGAACCACCTAGTTGACACGCCAAAATCACCTTCCGGCTACGCCAGAACCACTCGGCAGACACTCCGGAATCCCATGCCAGGCATTCCGGAACCACCTCTCAGAGGTTCCAGAACCAAATGCCGGACACTCCGGTATCACCTGCCGGGCATGCCGGAGCCACCTCTCAGAGGTACCAGAACCACATGCCGGACACTCCGGAATCACCTGCGGGGCATGCCGGAACCACCTGCCGGACATGGCAGAACCACCGGCTCGACTCGCCAGAACCATTGCCGGACATGCAAAATCACCTGCCGGCTACGCCAGAACCACTTGGCGAACACTCCGGAATCACCTGCCGGGCATGGCGGAGCCAGCTCTCAGACATGCCGGAACCACATGCCAATGACACCGGAAGCACCTGCCGAGCACGCCAGAACCACCTGCTCGACTCGCCAAAACCACCTGCTGGACAAGCCAAAATCACCTGCCGGCTACGCCACAACCATTTGCTGAAATCTTCGGAATCACCTGCCGGGCTGGCTGGAACCACCTGCCGGTCACGCCAACATCACCTGCCAGCTATGCCAGAACCACTTGGCGGACACCATGGAAACACCTGTCGGGCCGGCCGGAACCACCTATCAGACGTGCCAGAACCATGTGCCTGAGATGCCGGAACCACACCCCGAACAGACCAAAACCACCTGCCAGACCCGCCTGAACCACCTGCCGAGCAAGCCGGAACCACCTACTCGACTTGCTGGAACCACCTACCTGACACGCTAAAATCACCTGGCGGGTATGCCACAACCACTTGGTGGACACTCCGGAATCAGCTGCCGGACATGCCAGAACCAGCTCTCAGACACACCAGAACCACGTGCCGGACAGGCCGGAAGCACCTGCTGATCATGCCTGAGCCACTTGCTCGACTTGCAAGAAACCCCTGCCAGACACGACAAAATCACCTGCCGGGTACGCCAGAACCACGTGGCGGACATTCCGGAATCACCTGTCGGGCATGCCGGAACCAACTCTCAGACGTGCCAGAACCTCGTGGCGGACACGGCAGAACCACCTGCCAGAAAGACCGGAAACACCTGCTGGACACGCCAGAACCACTCGGCAGACACTCCGGAATCACATGCCAGGCATCCCGGAACCACCTCTCAGAGTTGCCGGAACCAAATGCCGGACACTCCGGTATCACCTGCCGGGCATGCCGGAACCACCTCTCAGAGGTTCCAGAACCACATGCCGGACACTCCGGAATCACCTGCCGGGCATGCCGGAACCACCTGCTGGACAAGCCGGAACCACCGGCTCGACTCGCCGGAACCATTGCCGGACATGCAAAATCACCTGCCGGCTATGCCATAACCACGTGGCGGACACTCCGGAATCACCTGTCGGGCATGCCGGAACCAACTCTCAGAGGTGCCATAACGTCGTGCCTGACACGCCAGAACCACCTGCCGGACAGACCGGAAACACCTGCCGGACACGCCGGAACCACCAACTTGACTCGCCAGAAGCACCGCCGGACATGCAAAATGATCTGCCGGCTACGCCAGAACCACTTGGCAAACATTCCGGAATCACCTCTTGGGCATGCCGGAACCACCTCTCAGACTTGCCAGAACCCAGTTCCGGACACGCCGGTACCACCTGCCGAGTATGCCGGAACCACCGGATCCACTCCCCAGAACCACCTGCTGGATACGCCAGAATCACCTGCCGGCTACTCCAGAACCACTCGGCAGACACTCCGTAACCAACTGCCGGGCATGCCGGAACCACCTCTCAGAGGTGCCAGAACCACATGCCGGACACTCCGGAATCACCTGCCGGGCATGCCGGAACCATCTCTCAGACGTGCCAGAACCATGTTCCGGACATGCCGGAACCACCTGCCGAGCTCGCCGGAACCACCTGCTGGACACGCAAAAATCACCTGCCCGCTACGCCAACACCACTCGGCAGACACTCCGCAATAACATGCCGTGCATTCCGGAACCACCTCTCACAGGTGCCAGAACCAAATGCTGGACACTCCGGTATCACCTGCCGGGCATGCCGGAACCATCTCTCAGAGGTGCCAGAACCACATGCCGGACGCTCCGGAATCACCTGCCGGGCATGCCGGTACCACCTGCTGGGCATGCCGGAACCACCGGCTCGACTCGCCGGAACCATTGCCGGACATGCAAAATCACCTGCCGGCTACGCCAGAACCACTTGGCGAACACTCCGGAATCACCTGCCGGGCATGGCGGAACCACCTCTCAGACATGCCGGAACCACATGCCAATGACACTGGAAGCACCTGCCGAGCACGCAAGAACCACCTGCTCGACACGCCAAAATCACCTGCGGCTACGCCAGAACCACTCGGCAGACACTCCGGAATCACCTGCCGGGCTGGCTGGAACCACCTGCCGGTCACGCAAACATCACCTTTCAGCTACGCCAGAAACACTTGGCGGACACTCCGGAAACACCTCTCCGGCCGGCCGGAACCACCTCTCAGACGTGCCAGAACCATGTGCCTGAGATGCCGGAACCACTCCCCGAACAGACCGAAACCACCTGCCAGACCCGCCTGAACGCCCTGGCGAGCACGCCTGATCCACCTGCTCAACTAGCCGGAACCATCTTCCTGACACGCCAAAATCACCTGCCAGGTATACCAGAACCACTTGGTGGACACTCCGGAATCATCTGCCGGACATGCCAGAACCACCTCTCAGACACACCAGAACCACGTGCCAGAGACGCCGGAAGCACCAGCTGAGCATGCCTGAGCCACCTGCTCCTCTCGCAAGAAACACCTGTCGGACATGCCAAAATCACCTGCCGGGTACGCCAGAAACACTTGGCGGACGCTCCGGAATCACCTGTCGGGCGTGTCGGAACCACCTCTCAGACTTGCCAGAACCATGTTCTGGACACGCCTGGACCACCTGCCGAGTATGCCGGAACCAGCTGATCCACTCCCCAGAACCACCTAGTGGACACGCCAAAATCAACTGCCGGCTACGCCAGAACCACTCGGCAGACACTCCGGAATCACATGCCAGGCATTCCGGAACCACCTCTCAGAGGTGCCAGAACCAAATGCCGGAGACTCCGGCATCATCTGCCGGGCATGCCGGAACCACCTCTCAGAGGTGCCAGAACCACATGCCGGACACTCCGGAATCACCTGCCGGGCATGCCGGAACCACCTGCTGGACATGCCGGAATCACCTGCCGGACATGCCGGATCCACCGGCTCGACTCGCCGGAACCACCGCAGGACATGCAAAATGACCTGCCGGCTTCGCCAGAACCTGTTGGCGAACACTCCGGAATCACCTGTCGGGCATGCCGGAACCACCTCTCAGACTTGCCAGAACCATGTTCCGGACATGCCGGTACCACCTGCCGAGTATGCCGGGACCACCTGATCCACTCCCCAGAACCACCTGCTGGACACGCCAGAATCACCTGCCGACTACGCCAGAACCACTCGGCAGACACTCCGGAACCACCTGCCGGGCATGCAGGAACCACCTCTCAGAGGTGCCAGAACCATGTTCTGGACACGCCGGGACCACCTCCCGAGTATGCCGGAACCAGCTGGTCCACTCCCCAGAACCACCTAGTGGACACGCCAAAATCACCTGCCGGCTACACCAGAACCAGTCGGCAGACACTCCGGAATAACATGCCGTGCATTCCGGAACCACCTCTCACAGGTGCCAGAACCAAATGCTGGACACTCCGGTATCACCTGCCGGGCATGCCGGAACCACCTCTCAGAGGTGCCAGAACCACATGCCGGACACTCCGGAATCAACTGCCGGGCATTCCGGAACCACCTGCTGGACATGCCGGATCCACTGGCTCGACTCGCCGGAACCATTGCCGGCCATGCAAAATCACCTGCCGGCTACGCCAGAACCACTTGGCGAACACTCCGGAATCACCTGCCGGGCATGGCGGAACCACCTCTCAGACATGCCGGAACCACATGCCAATGACACCGGAAGCACCTGCCGAGCACGCCAGAACCACCTTCTCGACTCGTCAAAACCACCCGCTGGACACGCCAAAATCACCTGCCGACTACTCCAGAACCACTCGGCAGACACTCCTGAATCACCTGCCGGGCTGGCTGGAACCACCTGCCGGTCACGCCAACATCAACTTTCAGCTACGCCAGAACCACTTGGCGGACACTCCAGAAACACCTGTCGTGCCGGCCGGAACCACCTCTCAGACGTGCCGGTACCATGTGCGTGAGATGCCGGAACCACTCCCCGAAAAGACCGAAACCACCTGCCAGACCCGCCAGAACCCCCTGGCGAGCACGCCTGATCCATCTGCTCAACTAGCCGGAACCACCTTCCTGACACGCCAAAATCATCTACCAGGTCTACCAGAACCACTTGGTGGACACTCCGGAATCATCTGCCGGACATGCCAGAACCAGCTCTCAGACACACCAGAACCACGTGCCAGAGACGCCGGAAGCACCAGCTGAGCATGCCTGAGCCACCTGCTCGACTCGCAAGAAACACCTGTCGGACATGCCAAAATCACCTGCCGGGTACGCCAGAAACACTTGGCGGACGCTCCGGAATCACCTGTCGGGCGTGCCGGAACCACCTCTCAGACTTGCCAGATCCATGTTCTGGACACGCCGGTCCCACCTGCCGAGTATGCCAGAACCACCTGATCCACTCCCCAGAACCACCTAGTGGACACGCCAAAATCAACTGCCAGCTACGCCGGAACCACCGGCTCGACTCGCCGGAACCACCGCCGGACATGCAAAATGACCTGCCGGCTACGCCAGAACCACTTGGCGAACAATACGGAATCACATGTCAGGCATGCCGGAACCACCTCTCAGACGTGCCTGAACCATGTTCCGGACACGCCGGTACCACCTGCCGAGCTCGCCGGAACCACCTGCTGGACACGCCAAAATCACCTGCCGGCTACGCCAGAACCATACAGCAGACACTCCGGAATCACCTGCCGGGCATGCCGGAACCACCTGCTTGACTCACCAGAACCACCTGCCGGACACGCCAGAATC
>NW_027228560.1:0-160006 GCF_037783145.1 Equus przewalskii | reverse complement strand
TACTTCAGCCTGATCAGGCCTGCAAAGAAAGTGCGTTTCACAGGCCTTGGTAAGAGATGTTCCCGGTAGGCTGTAAGAGCACTGTGCAGAGCGAGTTGTTTCTTAGCTTCCCAGAGAGCTGGAAGCAAGATGCTCTGGGGCCCAACTCGCCCTTTGGAAAGCAGACGGCACGTTGTAGCTTTCAGCTCTAGGGCAATGTGGCACACCCAGAGCAGAAGTTCTACTGCAGCCAGATCAGGCCTGCAAAGAAAGTGCATCACACAGGCCTTTGTAAGAGATGTTCCCGGTAGGCTGTAAGAGCACTGTGCAGAGCGAGTTGTTTCTTAGCTTCCCAAAGAGCTGGAAGCAAGATGCTCTGGGGCAAAACTTGCCCTTTGTTAAGAAGCCTGCACGTTGTGCCTTTCAGCTCTAGGGCAATGCGCCACACCCATGGCAGAAGTTCTACTTCAGCCTGATCAGGCCTGCAAAGAAACTGCGTTTCACAGGCCTTTGTAAGAGATGTTCCCGGTAGGCTGTAAGAGCACTGTGCAGAGTGAGTTGTTTCTTAGCTTCCCAAAGAGCTGCAAGGAAGATGCTCTGGGGCCCAACTCGCCCTTTGTTAAGACGCCTGCACGTTGTGCCTTTCAGCTCTAGGGCTACGTGACACACCCAGGGCAGAAGTTCTACTTCATCCAGATCAGGCCTGCAAAAAAACTGCGTCTCACAGGCCTTTGTAAGAGATGTTCCCGGTAGGCTCTAAGAGCACTGTGCAGAGCGAGTTGTTTCTTAGCTTCCCAAAGAGCTGGAAGCAAGATGCTCTGGGGCCCAACTTGCCCTTTGGAAAGCAGACTGCACGTTGTAGCTTTCAGCTCTAGGGCAATGTGGCGCAACCAGAGCAGAACTTCTACTTCAGCCAGATCAGGCCTGCAAAGAAACTGCGTTTCACAAGGCCTTTGTAAGACATGTTTCCGGTAGGCTGTAAGAGCACTGTGCAGAGCGAGTTGTTTCTTAGCTTCCCAAAGAGCTGGAAGCAAGATGCTTCTGGGCCCAACTCGCCCTTTGTTAAGAAGCCTGCACGTTGTAACATTCAGCTGCACGGCAATGTGGCACACCCAGGGCAGAAGTTCTACTTCAGCCACATCAGGCCTGCAAAAGAAACAGCATTTCACAGGCCTTTGTAAGAGATGTTCCCGATAGGCTGTAAGAGCACTGTGCAGAGCGAGTTGTTTCTCAGCTTCCCAAAGAGCTGGAAGCAAGATGCTGTGGGGCCCAACTCGCCCTTTGTTAAGAAGCCTGCACGTTGTGCCTTTCAGCTCTAGGGCAATGTTGCACACCCAGGGCAGAAATTCCCTACTTCAGCCAGATCAGGCCTGCAAAGAAACTGTGTTTCACAGGCCTTTGGGAAGAGATGTTCCCGGTGGTAGGCTGTAAGAGCACTGTGCAGAGCGAGTTCTTTCTTAGCTTCCCAAAGAGCTGGAAGCAAGATGCTCTGGGGCCCAACTCGCCATTTGTTAAGAAGCCTGAACGTTGTGCCTTTCAGCTCTAGGGCAATGTGGCAGACCCAGGCAGAAGTTCTACTTCAGCCAGATCAGGCCTGCAAAGAAACTGCGTTTCACAGGCCTTGGTAAGACATGTTCCCGGTAGGCTGTAAGAGCACTGTGCAGAGCGAGTTGTTTCTTAGCTTCCCAAAGAGCTGGAAGCAAGATGCTCTGGGGCCCAACTCGCCCTTTGGAAAGCAGACTGCACGTTGTAGCTTTCAGCTCTAGGGCAATGTGGCCCAACCAGAGCAGAACTTCTACTTCAGCCAGATCAGGCCTGCAAAGAAACTGCGTTTCACAGGCCTTTGTAAGACATGTTCCCGGTAGGCTGTAAGAGCACTGTGCAGAGCGAGTTGTTTCTTAGCTTCCCAAAGAGCTGGAAGCAAGATGCTCTGGGGCCCAACTCGCCCTTTGTTAATTAGCCTGCACGTTGTGCCTTTCAGCTCTAGGGCAATGTGGCACACCCACGGCAGAAGTTCTACTTCAGCCAGATCAGTCCTGCAAAGAAACTGCGTTTCACAGGCCTTTGTAAGAGATGTTCCCGGTAGGCTGTAAGAGCACTGTGCAGAACGAGTTGTTTCTCAGCTTCCCAAAGAGCTGGAAGCAAGATGCTCTGGGGCCCAACTCGCCCTTTGTTAAGAAGCCTGCACGTTGTAACATTCAGCTGCACGGCAATGTGGCACACCCAGGGCAGAAGTTCTCCTTCAGGCAGATCAGGCCTGCAAAGAAACTGCGTTTCACAGGCCTTTGTAAGAGGTGTTCCCGGTAGGCTGTAAGAGCACTGTGCAGAGCGAGTTGTTTCTTAGCTTCCCAAAGAGCTGGAAGCAAGATGCTCTGGGGCCCAACTCGCCCTTTGTTAAGAAGCCTGCACGTTGTGCCTTTCAGCTCTAGGGCAATGTGGCGCAACCAGAGCAGATCTTCTACTTCAGCCAGATCAGGCCTGCAAAGAAACTGCGTTTCACAGGCCTTTGTAAGACATGCTCCCGGTAGGCTGTAAGAGCACTGTGTAGAGCGAGCTGTTTCTTAGCTTCCCAAAGAGCTGGAAGCAAGATGCTGTGGTGCCCAACTCGCCCTTTGTTAAGAAGCCTGCACGCTGTGCCTTTCAGCTCTAGGGCAATGTGGCACACCCAGGGCAGAAGTTCTACTTCAGCCAGATCAGGCCTGCAAAGAAACTGCGTTTCACAGGCCTTTGTAAGAGATGTTCCCGGTAGGCTGTCAGAGCCCTGTGCAGAGCGAGTTGTTTCTTACCTTCCCAAAATGGTTGAAGCAAGATGCTCTGGCGCCCAATTCGCCCTTTGTTAAGGAGCCTGCACATTGTGCCTTTCAGCTCTAGGGCAATGTGGCACACCCAGGGCAGAAATTCTACTTCAGCCAGATCAGGCCTGCAAAGAAACTGCGTTTCACAGGCCTTTGTAAGAGATGTTCCCAGTAGGCTGTAAGAGCACTGTGCAGAGCGAGTTGTTTCTTAGCTTCCGAAAGAGCTGGAAGCAAGATGCTCTGGGGCCCAACTCGCCCTTTGTCAAGAAGCCTGCAGGTTGTGCCTTTCAGCTCTAGGGCAATGTGGCACACCCAGGGCAGAAGTTCTACTTCAGCCAGATCAGGCCTGCAAAGAAACTGCGTTTCACAGGCCTTTGTAAGAGATGTTCCCGGTAGGCTGTAAGAGCACTGTGCAGAGCGAGTTGTTTCTTAGCTTCCCAAAGAGCTGGAAGCAAGATGCTTCGGGGCCCAACTCGCCCTTTGTCAAGAAGCCCGCACGTTGTGCCTTTCAGCTCTAGGGCAATGTGGCACACCCAGGGCAGAAGTTCTACTTCAGCCAGATCAGGCCTGCAAAAGAAACTGCGTTTCACAGGCCTTTGTAAGACATGCTCCCGGTAGGCTGTAAGAGCACTGTGTAGAGCGAGTTGTTCTCAGCTTCCCAAAGAGCTGGAAGCAAGATGCTGTGGTGCCCAACTCGCCCTTTGGAAAGAGCCTGCACGTTGTGCCTTTCAGCTCTAGGGCAATGTGGCACACCCAGGGCAGAAGTTCTACTTCAGCCAGATCAGGCCTGCCAAGAAACTGCGTTTCACAGGCCTTTGTAAGAGATGTTCCCGGTAGGCTGTCAGAGCCCTGTGCAGAGCGAGTTGTTTCTTACCTTCCCAAAAAGGTTGAAGCAAGATGCTCTGGCGCCCAACTCGCCCTTTGTTAAGAAGCCTGCACGTTGTGCCTTTCAGCTCTAGGGCAATGTGGCACACCCAGGGCAGAAGTTCTACTTCAGCCAGATCAGGCCTGCAAAGAAACTGCGTTTCACAGGCCTTTGTAAGAGATGTTCCCGGTAGGCTGTAAGAGCACTGTGCAGAGCGAGTTGTTTCTTAGCTTCCCAAAGAGCTGGAAGCAAGATGCTTGGGGCCCAACTCGCCCTTTGTCAAGAAGCCCGCACGTTGTGGCTTTCAGCTCTAGGGCAATGTGGCACACCCAGGGCAGAATTTCTACTTCAGCCAGATCAGGCCTGCAAAGAAACTGCGTTTCACAGGCCTTTGTAAGACATGTTCCCGGTAGGCTGTAAGAGCACTGTGCAGAGCGAGCTGTTTCTTAGCTTCCCAAAGAGCTGGAAACAAGATGCTCTGGGGCCCAAATCGCCCTTTGGAAAGCAGATTGCACGTTGTAGCTTTCAGTTCTAGGCCAATGTGGCGCAACCAGAGCAGAAGATCTACTTCAGCCAGATCAGGCCTGCAAAGAAACTGCGTCTCAGAGGCCTTTGTAAGAGATGTTCCCGGTAGGCTGTAAGAGCACTGTGCAGAGCGAGTTGTTTCTTAGCTTCCCAAAGAGCTGGAAGCAAGATGCTCTGGGGCCCAACTCGCCCTTTGTTAAGAAGCCTGCACGTTGTAACATTCAGCTGCACGGCAATGTGGCACACCCAGGGCAGAAGTTCTCCTTCAGGCAGATCAGGCCTGCAAAGAAACTGCGTTTCACAGGCCTTTGTAAGAGATGTTCCCGGTAGGCTGTAAGAGCACTGTGCAGAGCGAGTTGTTTCTTAGCTTCCCAAAAGAGCTGGAAGCAAGATGCTCTGGGGCCCAACTCGCCCTTTGTTAAGAAGCCTGCACGTTGTGCCTTTCAGCTCTAGGGCAATGTGGCGCAACCAGAGCAGATCTTCTACTTCAGCCAGATCAGGCCTGCAAGGAAACTGCGTTTCACAGGCCTTTGGAAGAGATGTTCCCACTAGGCTGTAAGAGCACTGTGCAGAGCGAGTTGTTTCTTAGCTTCCCAAAGAGCTGGAGGCAAGATGCTGTGGGGCCCAACTCGCCCTTTGGAAAGAAGCCTGCACGTTGTGCCTTTCAGCTCTAGGGCAAAGTAGCACACCCAGAGCAGAAGTCCTACTTCAGCTACATCAGGCCTGCAAAGAAACTGCGTTTCACAGGCCTTTGGAAGAGATGTTCCCACTAGGCTGTAAGAGCACTGTGCAGAGCGAGTTGTTTCTTAGCTTCCCAAAGAGCTGGAAGCAAGATGCTGTGGGGTCCAACTCGCCCTTTGGAAAGAAGCCTGCACGTTGTGCCTTTCAGCTCTAGGGCAAAGTAGCACACCCAGAGCAGAAGTCCTACTTCAGCCAGATCAGGCCTGCAAAGAAACTGCATTTCACAGGCCTTTGGAAGAGATGTTCCCGGTAGGCTGTAAGAGCACTGTGCAGAGCGAGTTGTTTCTTAGCTTCCCAAAGAGCTGGAAGCAAGATGCCGTGGGGCCCAACTCGCCCTTTGGAAAGAAGCCTGCACGTTGTGCCTTTCAGCTCTAGGGCAAAGTAGCACACCCAGAGCACAAGTCCTACTTCAGCCAGATCAGGCCTGCAAAGAAACTGCGTTTCACAGGCCTTTGGAAGAGATGTTCCCGGTAGGCTGTAAGAGCACTGAGCAGAGCGAGTTGTTTCTTAGCTTCCGAAAGAGCTGGAAGCAAGATGCTGTGGGGCCCAACTCGCCCTTTGGAAAGAAGCCTGCACGTTGTGCCTTTCAGCTCTAGAGCAAAGTAGCACACCCAGAGCAGAAGTCCTACTTCAGCCACATCAGGCCTGCAAAGAAACTGCGTTTCACAGGCCTTTGTAAGAGATGTTCCCGGTAGGCTGTAAGAGCACTGTGCAGAGCGAGTTGTTTCTTAGCTTCCCAAAGAGCTGGAAGCAAGATGCTTTGGGGCCCAACTCGCCCTTTGGAAAGAAGCCTGCACGTTGTGCCTTTCAGCTCTAGGGCAAAGCAGCACACCCAGAGCAGAAGTCCTACTTCAGCCAGATCAGGCCTGCAAAGAAACTGCGTTTCACAGGCCTATGGAAGAGATGTTCCCACTAGGCTGTAAGAGCACTGTGCAGAGCGAGTTGTTTCTTAGCTTCCCAAAGAGCTGGAAGCAAGATGCTGTGGGGCCCAACTCGCCCTTTGGAAAGAAGCCTGCACGTTGTGCCTTTCAGCTCTAGGGCAAAGTAGCACACCCAGAGCAGAAGTCCTACTTCAGCCAGATCAGGCCTGCAAAGAAACTGCGTTTCACAGGCCTTTGGAAGAGATGTTCCCACTAGGCTGTAAGAGCACTGTGCAGAGCGAGTTGTTTCTTAGCTTCCCAAAGAGCTGGAAGCAAGATGCTGTGGGGCCCAACTCGCCCTTTGGAAAGAAGCCTGCACGTTGTGCCTTTCAGCTCTAGGGCAAAGTAGCACACCCAGCGCGGAAGTCCTACTTCAGCCAGATCAGGCCTGCAAAGAAACTGCGTTTCACAGGCCTTTGGAAGAGATGTTCCCGGTAGGCTGTAAGAGCACTGTGCAGAGCGAGTTGTTTCTTAGCTTCCCAAAGAGCTGGAAGCAAGATGCTGTGGGGCCCAACTCGCCCTTTGGAAAGAAGCCTGCACGTTGTGCCTTTCAGCTCTAGGGCAAAGTAGCACACCCAGAGCACAAGTCCTACTTCAGCCAGATCAGGCCTGCAAAGAAACTGCGTTTCACAGGCCTTTGGAAGAGACGTTCCCAGTAGGCTGTAAGAGCACTGTGCAGAGCGAGTTGTTTCTTAGCTTCCCAAAGAGCTGGAAGCAAGATGCTGTGGTGCCCAACTCGCCTTTTGGAAAGAAGCCTGCACGTTGTGCCTTTCAGCTCTAGGGCAAAGCAGCACACCCAGAGCAGAAGTCCTACTTCAGCCAGATCAGGCCTGCAAAGAAACTGCGTTTCACAGGCCTTTGGAAGAGATGTTCCCACTAGGCTGTAAGAGCACTGTGCAGAGCGAGTTGTTTCTTAGCTTCCCAAAGAGCTGGAAGCAAGATGCTGTGGGGCCCAACTCGCCCTTTGTTAATTAGCCTGCACGTTGTGCCTTTCAGCTCTAGGGCAAAGTAGCACACCCAGAGCAGAAGTCCTACTTCAGCCAGATCAGTACTGCAAAGAAACTGCCTTTCACAGGCCTTTGGAAGAGATGTTCCCGGTAGGCTGTAAGAGCACTGTGCAGAGCGAGTTGTTTCTTAGCTTCCCAAAGAGCTGGAAGCAAGATGCTGTGGGGCCCAACTCGCCCTTTGTTAAGAACCCTGCACGTTGTGCCTTTCAGCTCTAGGGCTAGGTGCCACACTTAGGGCAGAAGTTCTACCTCAGCCTGATCAGGCCTGCAAAGAAACTGCGTTTCACAGGCCTTTGTAAGAGATGTTCCCGGTAGGCTGTAAGAGCACTGTGCAGAGCGAGTTGTTTCTTAGCTTCCCAAAGAGCTGGAAGGAAGATGCTCTGAGGCCCAACTCGCCCTTTGTTAAGAAGCCTGCACGTTGTGCCTTTCAGCTCTAGGGCAATGTGGCACACCCAGGGCAGAAGTTTTACTGAAGCCAGATCAGGCCTGCAAAGAAACTGCGTTTCACAGGCCTTTGTAAGAGATGTTGCCGGTAGGCTGTAAGAGCACTCTGCAGAGCGAGTTGTTTCTTAGCTTCCCAAAGAGCTGGAAGCAAGATGCTCTGGGGCCCAACTCGCCCTTTGTCAAGAAGCCCGCACGTTGTGCCTTTCAGCTCTAGGGCAATGTGGCACACCCAGGGTAGAAGTTCTACTTCAGACAGATCAGGCCTGCAAGGTAACCGTGTTTCACAGGCCTTTGTAAGAGATGTTCCCGGTAGGCTGTAAGAGCACTGTGCAGAGCGAGTTGTTTCTTAGCTTCCCAAAGAGCTGGAAGCAAGATGCTCTGGGGCCCAACTCGCCCTTTGGAAAGCAGACGGCACGTTGTAGCTTTCAGCTCTAGGGCAATGTGGCACACCCAGAGCAGAAGTTCTACTGCAGCCAGATCAGCCCTGCAAAGAAAGTGCATCACACAGGCCTTTGTAAGAGATGTTCCCGGTAGGCTGTAAGAGCACTGTGCAGAGCGAGTTGTTTCTTAGCTTCCCAAAGAGCTGGAAGCAAGATGCTGTGGGGCCCAACTCGCCCTTTGGAAAGAAGCCTGCACGTTGTGCCTTTCAGCTCTAGGGCAAAGTAGCACACCCAGAGCAGAAGTCCTACTTCAGCCAGATCAGGCCTGCAAAGAAACTGCGTTTCACAGGCCTTTGGAAGAGATGTTCCCGGTAGGCTGTAAGAGCACTGTGCAGAGCGAGTTGTTTCTTAGCTTCCCAAAGAGCTGGAAGCAAGATGCTGTGGTGCCCAACTCGCCCTTTGGAAAGAAGCCTGCACGTTGTGCCTTTCAGCTCTAGGGCAATGTGGCACACCCAGAGCAGAAGTTCTACTTCAGCCAGATCAGGCCTGCAAGGAAACTATGTTTCACAGGCCGTTGTAAGAGATGTTCCCGGTAGGCTGTAAGAACAGTGTGCAGAGCGAGTTGTTTCTTAGCTTCCCAAAGAGCTGGAAGCAAGATGCTATGGGGCCCTACTCTCACATTGGAAAGGAGACTGCGCGTTGTAGCTTTCAGGTCTAGGGCAGTGTGGCACACCCAGAGCAGAAGTTTTACTTCAGCCAGATCAGGCCTGCAAAGAAACTGCGTTTCACAGGCCTTGGTAAGACATGTTCCCGGTAGGCTGTAAGAGCACTGTGCAGAGCGAGTTGTTTCTTAGCTTCCCAAAGAGCTGGAAGCAAGATGCTCTGGGGCCCAACTCGCCCTTTGGAAAGCAGACTGCACGTTGTAGCTTTCAGCTCTAGGGCAATGTGGCCCAACCAGAGCAGAACTTCTACTTCAGCCAGATCAGGCCTGCAAAGAAACTGCGTTTCACAGGCCTTTGTAAGACATGTTCCCGGTAGGCTGTAAGAGCACTGTGCAGAGCGAGTTGTTTCTTAGCTTCCCAAAGAGCTGGAAGCAAGATGCTCTGGGGCCCAACTCGCCCTTTGTTAATTAGCCTGCACGTTGTGCCTTTCAGCTCTAGGGCAATGTGGCACACCCACGGCAGAAGTTCTACTTCAGCCAGATCAGTCCTGCAAAGAAACTGCGTTTCACAGGCCTTTGTAAGAGATGTTCCCGGTAGGCTGTAAGAGCACTGTGCAGAACGAGTTGTTTCTCAGCTTCCCAAAGAGCTGGAAGCAAGATGCTCTGGGGCCCAACTCGCCCTTTGTTAAGAAGCCTGCACGTTGTAACATTCAGCTGCACGGCAATGTGGCACACCCAGGGCAGAAGTTCTCCTTCAGGCAGATCAGGCCTGCAAAGAAACTGCGTTTCACAGGCCTTTGTAAGAGGTGTTCCCGGTAGGCTGTAAGAGCACTGTGCAGAGCGAGTTGTTTCTTAGCTTCCCAAAGAGCTGGAAGCAAGATGCTCTGGGGCCCAACTCGCCCTTTGTTAAGAAGCCTGCACGTTGTGCCTTTCAGCTCTAGGGCAATGTGGCGCAACAAGAGCAGATCTTCTACTTCAGCCAGATCAGGCCTGCAAAGAAACTGCGTTTCACAGGCCTTTGTAAGACATGCTCCCGGTAGGCTGTAAGAGCACTGTGTAGAGCGAGCTGTTTCTTAGCTTCCCAAAGAGCTGGAAGCAAGATGCTGTGGTGCCCAACTCGCCCTTTTTTAAGAAGCCTGCACGTTGTGCCTTTCAGCTCTAGGGCAATGTGGCACACCCAGGGCAGAAGTTCTACTTCAGCCAGATCAGGCCTGCCAAGAAACTGCGTTTCACAGGCCTTTGTAAGAGATGTTCCCGGTAGGCTGTCAGAGCCCTGTGCAGAGCGAGTTGTTTCTTACCTTCCCAAAAAGGTTGAAGCAAGATGCTCTGGCGCCCAATTCGCCCTTTGTTAAGAAGCCTGCACGTTGTGCCTTTCAGCTCTAGGGCAATGTGGCACACCCAGGGCAGAAATTCTACTTCAGCCAGATCAGGCCTGCAAAGAAACTGCGTTTCACAGGCCTTTGGAAGAGATGTTCCCAGTAGGCTGTAAGAGCACTGTGCAGAGCGAGTTGTTTCTTAGCTTCCGAAAGAGCTGGAAGCAAGATGCTCTGGGGCCCAACTCGCCCTTTGTCAAGAAGCCTGCAGGTTGTGCCTTTCAGCTCTAGGGCAATGTGGCACACCCAGGGCAGAAGTTCTACTTCAGCCAGATCAGGCCTGCAAAGAAACTGCGTTTCACAGGCCTTTGTAAGAGATGTTCCCGGTAGGCTGTAAGAGCACTGTGCAGAGCGAGTTGTTTCTTAGCTTCCCAAAGAGCTGGAAGCAAGATGCTCTGGGGCCCAACTCGCCCTTTGTCAAGAAGCCCGCACGTTTTGCCTTTCAGCTCTAGGGCAATGTGGCACACCCAGGGCAGAAGTTCTACTTCAGCCAGATCAGGCCTGCAAAGAAACTGCGTTTCACAGGCCTTTGTAAGAGATGTTCCCGGTAGGCTGTAAGAGCACTGTGCAGAGCGAGTTGTTTCTTAGCTTCCCAAAGAGCTGGAAGCAAGATGCTCTGGGGCCCAACTCGCCCTTTGGAAAGCAGATTGCACGTTGTAGCTTTCAGATCTAGGCCAATGTGGCACACCCAGAGCAGAAGATCTACTTCAGCCAGATCAGGCCTGCAAAGAAACTGCGTCTCACAGGCCTTTGTAAGAGATGTTCCCGGTAGGCTGTAAGAGCACTGTGCAGAGCGAGTTGTTTCTTAGCTTCCCAAAGAGCTGGAAGCAAGATGCTCTGGGGCCCAACTCGCCATTTGGAAAGCAGACTGCACGTTGTAGCTTTCAGCTCTAGGGCAATGTGGCGCAACCAGAGGAGAACTTCTACTTCAGCCAGATCAGGCCTGCAAAGAAACTGCGTTTCACAGGCCTTTGTAAGACATGCTCCCGGTAGGCTGTAAGAGCACTGTGTAGAGCGAGTTGTTTCTTAGCTTCCCAAAGAGCTGGAAGCAAGATGCTGTGGTGCCCAACTCGCCCTTTTTTAAGAAGCCTGCACGTTGTGCCTTTCAGCTCTAGGGCAATGTGGCACACCCAGGGCAGAAGTTCTACTTCAGCCAGATCAGGCCTGCCAAGAAACTGCGTTTCACAGGCCTTTGTAAGAGATGTTCCCGGTAGGCTGTCAGAGCCCTGTGCAGAGCGAGTTGTTTCTTACCTTCCCAAAAAGGTTGAAGCAAGATGCTCTGGCGCCCAACTCGCCCTTTGTTAAGAAGCCTGCACGTTGTGCCTTTCAGCTCTAGGGCAATGTGGCACACCCAGGGCAGAAGTTCTACTTCAGCCAGATCAGGCCTGCAAAGAAACTGCGTTTCACAGGCCTTTGTAAGAGATGTTGCCGGTAGGCTGTAAGAGCACTGTGCAGAGCGAGTTGTTTCTTAGCTTCCCAAAGAGCTGGAAGCAAGATGCTCTGGGGCCCAACTCGCCCTTTGTCAAGAAGCCCGCACGTTGTGCCTTTCAGCTCTAGGGCAATGTGGCACACCCAGGGCAGAGGTTCTACTTCAGCCAGATCAGGCCTGCAAAGAAACTGCGTTTCACAGGCCTTTGTAAGACATGTTCCCGGTAGGCTGTAAGAGCACTGTGCAGAGCGAGCTGTTTCTTAGCTTCCCAAAGAGCTGGAAGCAAGATGCTCTGGGGCCCAAATCGCCCTTTGGAAAGCAGATTGCACGTTGTAGCTTTCAGTTCTAGGCCAATGTGGCGCAACCAGAGCAGAAGATCTACTTCAGCCAGATCAGGCCTGCAAAGAAACTGCGTCTCACAGGCCTTTGTAAGAGATGTTCCCGGTAGGCTGTAAGAGCACTGTGCAGAGCGAGTTGTTTCTTAGCTTCCCAAAGAGCTGGAAGCAAGATGCTCTGGGGCCCAACTCGCCCTTTGTTAAGAAGCCTGCACGTTGTAACATTCAGCTGCACGGCAATGTGGCACACCCAGGGCAGAAGTTCTCCTTCAGGCAGATCAGGCCTGCAAAGAAATTGCGTTTCACAGGCTTTTGTAAGAGATGTTCCCGGTAGGCTGTAAGAGCACTGTGCAGAGCGAGTTGTTTCTTAGCTTCCCAAAGAGCTGGAAGCAAGATGCTCTGGGGCCCAACTCGCCCTTTGTTAAGAAGCCTGCACGTTGTGCCTTTCAGCTCTAGGGCAATGTGGCGCAACCAGAGCAGATCTTCTACTTCAGCCAGATCAGGCCTGCAAAGAAACTGCGTTTCACAGGCCTTTGTAAGACATGCTCCCGGTAGGCTGTAAGAGCACTGTGTAGAGCGAGCTGTTTCTTAGCTTCCCAAAGAGCTGGAAGCAAGATGATGTGGTGCCCAACTCGCCCTTTTTTAAGAAGCCTGCACGTTGTGCCTTTCAGCTCTAGGGCAATGTGGCACACCCAGGGCAGAAGTTCTACTTCAGCCAGATCAGGCCTGCCAAGAAACTGCGTTTCACAGGCCTTTGTAAGAGATGTTCCCGGTAGGCTGTCAGAGCCCTGTGCAGAGCGAGTTGTTTCTTACCTTCCCAAAAAGGTTGAAGCAAGATGCTCTGGCGCCCAATTCGCCCTTTGTTAAGAAGCCTGCACGTTGGGCCTTTCAGCTCTAGGGCAATGTGGCACACCCAGGGCAGAAGTTCTACTTCAGCCAGATCAGGCCTGCAAAGAAACTGCGTTTCACAGGCCTTTGTAAGAGATGTTCCCAGTAGGCTGTAAGAGCACTGTGCAGAGCGAGTTGTTTCTTAGCTTCCGAAAGAGCTGGAAGCAAGATGCTCTGGGGCCCAACTCGCCCTTTGTCAAGAAGCCCGCAGGTTGTGCCTTTCAGCTCTAGGGCAATGTGGCACACCCAGGGCAGAAGTTCTACTTCAGCCAGATCAGGCCTGCAAAGAAACTGCGTTTCACAGGCCTTTGTAAGAGATGTTCCCGGTAGGCTGTAAGAGCACTGTGCAGAGCGAGTTGTTTCTTAGCTTCCCAAAGAGCTGGAAGCAAGATGCTCTGGGGCCCAACTCGCCCTTTGTCAAGAAGCCCGCACGTTGTGCCTTTCAGCTCTAGGGCAATGTGGCACACCCAGGGCAGAAGTTCTACTTCAGCCAGATCAGGCCTGCAAAGAAACTGCGTTTCACAGGCCTTTGTAAGAGATGTTCCCGGTAGGCTGTAAGAGCACTGTGCAGAGCGAGTTGTTTCTTAGCTTCCCAAAGAGCTGGAAGCAAGATGCTCTGGGGCCCAACTCGCCCTTTGGAAAGCAGATTGCACGTTGCAGCTTTCAGATCTAGGCCAATGTGGCGCAACCAGAGCAGAAGATCTACTTCAGCCAGATCAGGCCTGCAAAGAAACTGCGTTTCACAGGCCTTTTTAAGAGATGTTCCCGGTAGGCTGTAAGAGCACTGTGCAGAGCGAGTTGTTTCTTAGCTTCCCAAAGAGCTGGAAGCAAGATGCTCTGGGGCCCAACTCCCCCTTTGGAAAGCAGACTGCACGTTGTAGCTTTCAGCTCTAGGGCAATGTGGCGCAACCAGAGGAGAACTTCTACTTCAGCCAGATCAGGCCTGCAAAGAAACTGCGTTTCACAGGCCTTTGTAAGACATGCTCCCGGTAGGCTGTAAGAGCACTGTGTAGAGCGAGTTGTTTCTTAGCTTCCCAAAGAGCTGGAAGCAAGATGCTGTGGTGCCCAACTCGCCCTTTTTTAAGAAGCCTGCACGTTGTGCCTTTCAGCTCTAGGGCAATGTGGCACACCCAGGGCAGAAGTTCTACTTCAGCCAGATCAGGCCTGCCAAGAAACTGCGTTTCACAGGCCTTTGTAAGAGATGTTCCCGGTAGGCTGTCAGAGCCCTGTGCAGAGCGAGTTGTTTCTTACCTTCCCAAAAAGGTTGAAGCAAGATGCTCTGGCGCCCAACTCGCCCTTTGTTAAGAAGCCTGCACGTTGTGCCTTTCAGCTCTAGGGCAATGTGGCACACCCAGGGCAGAAGTTCTACTTCAGCCAGATCAGGCCTGCAAAGAAACTGCGTTTCACAGGCCTTTGTAAGAGATGTTCCCGGTAGGCTGTAAGAGCACTGTGCAGAGCGAGTTGTTTCTTAGCTTCCCAAAGAGCTGGAAGCAAGATGCTCTGGGGCCCAACTCGCCCTTTGTCAAGAAGCCCGCACGTTGTGCCTTTCAGCTCTAGGGCAATGTGGCACACCCAGGGCAGAAGTTCTACTTCAGCCAGATCAGGCCTGCAAAGAAACTGCGTTTCACAGGCCTTTGTAAGAGATGTTCCCGGTAGGCTGTAAGAGCACTGTGCAGAGCGAGTTGTTTCTTAGCTTCCCAAAGAGCTGGAAGCAAGATGCTCTGGGGCCCAACTCGCCCTTTGGAAAGCAGATTGCACGTTGTAGCTTTCAGATCTAGGCCAATGTGGCACACCCAGAGCAGAAGATCTACTTCAGCCAGATCAGGCCTGCAAAGAAACTGCGTCTCACAGGCCTTTGTAAGAGATGTTCCCGGTAGGCTGTAAGAGCACTGTGCAGAGCGAGTTGTTTCTTAGCTTCCCAAAGAGCTGGAAGCAAGATGCTCTGGGGCCCAACTCGCCCTTTGGAAAGCAGACTGCACGTTGTAGCTTTCAGCTCTAGGGCAATGTGGCGCAACCAGAGGAGAACTTCTACTTCAGCCAGATCAGGCCTGCAAAGAAACTGCGTTTCACAGGCCTTTGTAAGACATGCTCCCGGTAGGCTGTAAGAGCACTGTGTAGAGCGAGTTGTTTCTTAGCTTCCCAAAGAGCTGGAAGCAAGATGCTGTGGTGCCCAACTCGCCCTTTTTTAAGAAGCCTGCACGTTGTGCCTTTCAGCTCTAGGGCAATGTGGCACACCCAGGGCAGAAGTTCTACTTCAGCCAGATCAGGCCTGCCAAGAAACTGCGTTTCACAGGCCTTTGTAAGAGATGTTCCCGGTAGGCTGTCAGAGCCCTGTGCAGAGCGAGTTGTTTCTTACCTTCCCAAAAAGGTTGAAGCAAGATGCTCTGGCGCCCAACTCGCCCTTTGTTAAGAAGCCTGCACGTTGTGCCTTTCAGCTCTAGGGCAATGTGGCACACCCAGGGCAGAAGTTCTACTTCAGCCAGATCAGGCCTGCAAAGAAACTGCGTTTCACAGGCCTTTGTAAGAGATGTTCCCGGTAGGCTGTAAGAGCCCTGTGCAGAGCGAGTTGTTTCTTAGCTTCCCAAAGAGCTGGAAGCAAGATGCTCTGGGGCCCAACTCGCCCTTTGTCAAGAAGCCCGCACGTTGTGCCTTTCAGCTCTAGGGCAATGTGGCACACCCAGGGCAGAGGTTCTACTTCAGCCAGATCAGGCCTGCAAAGAAACTGCGTTTCACAGGCCTTTGTAAGACATGTTCCCGGTAGGCTGTAAGAGCACTGTGCAGAGCGAGCTGTTTCTTAGCTTCCCAAAGAGCTGGAAGCAAGATGCTCTGGGGCCCAAATCGCCCTTTGGAAAGCAGATTGCACGTTGTAGCTTTCAGTTCTAGGCCAATGTGGCGCAACCAGAGCAGAAGATCTACTTCAGCCAGATCAGGCCTGCAAAGAAACTGCGTCTCACAGGCCTTTGTAAGAGATGTTCCCGGTAGGCTGTAAGAGCACTGTGCAGAGCGAGTTGTTTCTTAGCTTCCCAAAGAGCTGGAAGCAAGATGCTCTGGGGCCCAACTCGCCCTTTGTTAAGAAGCCTGCACGTTGTAACATTCAGCTGCACGGCAATGTGGCACACCCAGGGCAGAAGTTCTCCTTCAGGCAGATCAGGCCTGCAAAGAAATTGCGTTTCACAGGCTTTTGTAAGAGATGTTCCCGGTAGGCTGTAAGAGCACTGTGCAGAGCGAGTTGTTTCTTAGCTTCCCAAAGAGCTGGAAGCAAGATGCTCTGGGGCCCAACTCGCCCTTTGTTAAGAAGCCTGCACGTTGTGCCTTTCAGCTCTAGGGCAATGTGGCGCAACCAGAGCAGATCTTCTACTTCAGCCAGATCAGGCCTGCAAAGAAACTGCGTTTCACAGGCCTTTGTAAGACATGCTCCCGGTAGGCTGTAAGAGCACTGTGTAGAGCGAGCTGTTTCTTAGCTTCCCAAAGAGCTGGAAGCAAGATGATGTGGTGCCCAACTCGCCCTTTTTTAAGAAGCCTGCACGTTGTGCCTTTCAGCTCTAGGGCAATGTGGCACACCCAGGGCAGAAGTTCTACTTCAGCCAGATCAGGCCTGCCAAGAAACTGCGTTTCACAGGCCTTTGTAAGAGATGTTCCCGGTAGGCTGTCAGAGCCCTGTGCAGAGCGAGTTGTTTCTTACCTTCCCAAAAAGGTTGAAGCAAGATGCTCTGGCGCCCAATTCGCCCTTTGTTAAGAAGCCTGCACGTTGGGCCTTTCAGCTCTAGGGCAATGTGGCACACCCAGGGCAGAAGTTCTACTTCAGCCAGATCAGGCCTGCAAAGAAACTGCGTTTCACAGGCCTTTGTAAGAGATGTTCCCAGTAGGCTGTAAGAGCACTGTGCAGAGCGAGTTGTTTCTTAGCTTCCGAAAGAGCTGGAAGCAAGATGCTCTGGGGCCCAACTCGCCCTTTGTCAAGAAGCCCGCAGGTTGTGCCTTTCAGCTCTAGGGCAATGTGGCACACCCAGGGCAGAAGTTCTACTTCAGCCAGATCAGGCCTGCAAAGAAACTGCGTTTCACAGGCCTTTGTAAGAGATGTTCCCGGTAGGCTGTAAGAGCACTGTGCAGAGCGAGTTGTTTCTTAGCTTCCCAAAGAGCTGGAAACAAGATGCTCTGGGGCCCAACTCGCCCTTTGTCAAGAAGCCCGCACGTTGTGCCTTTCAGCTCTAGGGCAATGTGGCACACCCAGGGCAGAAGTTCTACTTCAGCCAGATCAGGCCTGCAAAGAAACTGCGTTTCACAGGCCTTTGTAAGAGATGTTCCCGGTAGGCTGTAAGAGCACTGTGCAGAGCGAGTTGTTTCTTAGCTTCCCAAAGAGCTGGAAGCAAGATGCTCTGGGGCCCAACTCGCCCTTTGGAAAGCAGATTGCACGTTGCAGCTTTCAGATCTAGGCCAATGTGGCGCAACCAGAGCAGAAGATCTACTTCAGCCAGATCAGGCCTGCAAAGAAACTGCGTTTCACAGGCCTTTTTAAGAGATGTTCCCGGTAGGCTGTAAGAGCACTGTGCAGAGCGAGTTGTTTCTTAGCTTCCCAAAGAGCTGGAAGCAAGATGCTCTGGGGCCCAACTCGCCCTTTGGAAAGCAGACTGCACGTTGTAGCTTTCAGCTCTAGGGCAATGTGGCGCAACCAGAGGAGAACTTCTACTTCAGCCAGATCAGGCCTGCAAAGAAACTGCGTTTCACAGGCCTTTGTAAGACATGCTCCCGGTAGGCTGTAAGAGCACTGTGTAGAGCGAGTTGTTTCTTAGCTTCCCAAAGAGCTGGAAGCAAGATGCTGTGGTGCCCAACTCGCCCTTTTTTAAGAAGCCTGCACGTTGTGCCTTTCAGCTCTAGGGCAATGTGGCACACCCAGGGCAGAAGTTCTACTTCAGCCAGATCAGGCCTGCCAAGAAACTGCGTTTCACAGGCCTTTGTAAGAGATGTTCCCGGTAGGCTGTCAGAGCCCTGTGCAGAGCGAGTTGTTTCTTACCTTCCCAAAAAGGTTGAAGCAAGATGCTCTGGCGCCCAACTCGCCCTTTGTTAAGAAGCCTGCACGTTGTGCCTTTCAGCTCTAGGGCAATGTGGCACACCCAGGGCAGAAGTTCTACTTCAGCCAGATCAGGCCTGCAAAGAAACTGCGTTTCACAGGCCTTTGTAAGAGATGTTCCCGGTAGGCTGTAAGAGCACTGTGCAGAGCGAGTTGTTTCTTAGCTTCCCAAAGAGCTGGAAGCAAGATGCTCTGGGGCCCAACTCGCCCTTTGTCAAGAAGCCCGCACGTTGTGCCTTTCAGCTCTAGGGCAATGTGGCACACCCAGGGCAGAAGTTCTACTTCAGCCAGATCAGGCCTGCAAAGAAACTGCGTTTCACAGGCCTTTGTAAGAGATGTTCCCGGTAGGCTGTAAGAGCACTGTGCAGAGCGAGTTGTTTCTTAGCTTCCCAAAGAGCTGGAAGCAAGATGCTCTGGGGCCCAACTCGCCCTTTGGAAAGCAGATTGCACGTTGTAGCTTTCAGATCTAGGCCAATGTGGCACACCCAGAGCAGAAGATCTACTTCAGCCAGATCAGGCCTGCAAAGAAACTGCGTCTCACAGGCCTTTGTAAGAGATGTTCCCGGTAGGCTGTAAGAGCACTGTGCAGAGCGAGTTGTTTCTTAGCTTCCCAAAGAGCTGGAAGCAAGATGCTCTGGGGCCCAACTCGCCCTTTGGAAAGCAGACTGCACGTTGTAGCTTTCAGCTCTAGGGCAATGTGGCGCAACCAGAGGAGAACTTCTACTTCAGCCAGATCAGGCCTGCAAAGAAACTGCGTTTCACAGGCCTTTGTAAGACATGCTCCCGGTAGGCTGTAAGAGCACTGTGTAGAGCGAGTTGTTTCTTAGCTTCCCAAAGAGCTGGAAGCAAGATGCTGTGGTGCCCAACTCGCCCTTTTTTAAGAAGCCTGCACGTTGTGCCTTTCAGCTCTAGGGCAATGTGGCACACCCAGGGCAGAAGTTCTACTTCAGCCAGATCAGGCCTGCCAAGAAACTGCGTTTCACAGGCCTTTGTAAGAGATGTTCCCGGTAGGCTGTCAGAGCCCTGTGCAGAGCGAGTTGTTTCTTACCTTCCCAAAAAGGTTGAAGCAAGATGCTCTGGCGCCCAACTCGCCCTTTGTTAAGAAGCCTGCACGTTGTGCCTTTCAGCTCTAGGGCAATGTGGCACACCCAGGGCAGAAGTTCTACTTCAGCCAGATCAGGCCTGCAAAGAAACTGCGTTTCACAGGCCTGTGTAAGAGATGTTCCCGGTAGGCTGTAAGAGCACTGTGCAGAGCGAGTTGTTTCTTAGCTTCCCAAAGAGCTGGAAGCAAGATGCTCTGGGGCCCAACTCGCCCTTTGTCAAGAAGCCCGCACGTTGTGCCTTTCAGCTCTAGGGCAATGTGGCACACCCAGGGCAGAAGTTCTACTTCAGCCAGATCAGGCCTGCAAAGAAACTGCGTTTCACAGGCCTTTGTAAGAGATGTTCCCGGTAGGCTGTAAGAGCACTGTGCAGAGCGAGTTGTTTCTTAGCTTCCCAAAGAGCTGGAAGCAAGATGATCTGGGGCCCAACTCGCCCTTTGGAAAGCAGATTGCACGTTGTAGCTTTCAGTTCTAGGCCAATGTGGCGCAACCAGAGCAGAAGATCTACTTCAGCCAGAGCAGGCCTGCAAAGAAATTGCGTCTCACAGGCCTTTGTAAGAGATGTTCCCGGTAGGCTGTAAGAGCACTGTGCAGAGCGAGTTGTTTCTTAGCTTCCCAAAGAGCTGGAAGCAAGATGCTCTGGGGCCCAACTCGCCCTTTGTTAAGAAGCCTGCACGTTGTGCCTTTCAGCTCTAGGGCAATGTGGCACACCCAGGGCAGAAGTTCTGCTTCAGCCAGATCAGGCCTGCAAAGAAACTGCGTTTCACAGGCCTTTGTAAGAGATGTTCCCAGTAGGCTGTAAGAGCACAGTGCAGAGTGAGTTGTTTCTTAGCTTCCCAAAGAGCTGGAAGGAAGATGATCTGGGGCCCAACTCGCCCTTTGTTAAGAAGCCTGCACGTTGTGCCTTTCAGCTCTAGGGCAATGTGGCACACCCAGGGCAGAACTTCTACTTCAGCCTTATCAGGCCTGCAAAGAAACTGCGTTTCACAGGCCTTTTTAAGAGATGTTCCCGGTAGGCTGTAAGAGCACTGTGCAGAGCGAGTTGTTTCTTAGCTTCCCAAAGAGCTGGAAGCAAGATGCTCTGGGGCCCAACTCGCCCTTTGGAAAGCAGACGGCACGTTGTAGCTTTCAGCTCTAGGGCAATGTGGCACACCCTGGGCAGAAGTTCTACTTCAGCCAGATCAGGCCTGCAAAGAAACTGCGTTTCACAGGCCTTTGTAAGAGATGTTCCCGGTAGGCTGTAAGAGCACTGTGCAGAGCGAGTTGTTTCTTAGCTTCCCAAAGAGCTGGAAGCAAGATGCTCTGGGGCCCAACTCGCCCTTTGTTAAGAAGCCTGCACGTTGTGCCTTTCAGCTCTAGGGCTAGGTGCCACACTCAGGGCAGAAGTTCAACTTCAGCCAGATCAGGCCTGCAAAGAAAGTGCGTTTCACAGGCCTTTGTAAGAGATGTTCCCTGTAGGCTGTAAGAGCACTGTGCAGAGCGAGTTGTTTCTTAGCTTCCCAAAGAGCTGGAAGCAAGAAGCTCTGGGGCCCAACTCGCCCTTTGTTAAGAAGCCTGCACGTTGTGCCTTTCAGCTCTAGGGCAATGTGGCACACCCAGAGCAGAAGTTCTACTTCAGCCAGATCAGGCCTGCAAGGAAACTATGTTTCACAGGCCGTTGTAAGAGATGTTCCCGGTAGGCTGTAAGAACAGTGTGCAGAGCGAGTTGTTTCTTAGCTTCCCAAAGAGCTGGAAGCAAGATGCTCTGGGGCCCTACTCTCACATTGGAAAGGAGACTGCGTGTTGTAGCTTTCAGGTCTAGGGCAGTGTGGCACACCCAGAGCAGAAGTTCTACTTCAGCCAGATCAGGCCTGCAAAGAAACTGCGTTTCACAGGCCTTTGTAAGAGATGTTCCCGGTAGGCTGTAAGAGCACTGTGCAGAGTGAGTTGTTTCTTAGCTTCCCAAAGAGCTGGAAGCAAGATGCACTGGGGCCCAACTCGCCCTTTGTTAAGACGCCTGCACGTTGTGCCTTTCAGCTCTAGGGCTACGTGACACACCCAGGGCAGAAGTTCTACTTCATCCAGATCAGGCCTGCAAAGAAACTGCGTCTCACAGGCCTTTGTAAGAGATGTTCCCGGTAGGCTGTAAGAGCACTGTGCAGAGCGAGTTGTTTCTTAGCTTCCCAAAGAGCTGGAAGCAAGATGCTCTGGGGCCCAACTCGCCCTTTGGAAAGCAGACTGCACGTTGTAGCTTTCAGCTCTAGGGCAATGTGGCGCAACCAGAGCAGAACGTCTACTTCAGCCAGATCAGGCCTGCAAAGAAACTGCGTTTCACAGGCCTTTGTAAGACATGTTTCCGGTAGGCTATAAGAGCACTGTGCAGAGCGAGTTGTTTCTTAGCTTCCCAAAGAGCTGGAAGCAAGATGCTCTGGGGCCCAACTCGCCCTTTGTCAAGAAGCCTGCACGTTGTAACATTCAGCTGCACGGCAATGTGGCACACCCAGGGCAGAAGTTCTCCTTCAGGCAGATCAGGCCTGCAAAGAAACTGCGTTTCACAGGCCTTTGTAAGAGATGTTCCCGGTAGGCTGTAAGAGCACTGTGCAGAGCGAGTTGTTTCTTAGCTTCCCAAAGAGCTGGAAGCAAGATGCTCTGGGGCCCAACTCGCCCTTTGTTAAGAAGCCTGCACGTTGTGCCTTTCAGCTCTAGGGCAATGTGGCACACCCAGGGCAGAAGTTCTACTTCAACCAGATCAGGCCTGCAAAGAAACTGTGTTTCACAGGCCTTTGTAAGAGATGTTCCCGGTAGGCTGTAAGAGCACTGTGCAGAGCGAGTTGTTTCTTAGCTTCCCAAAGAGCTGGAAGCAAGATGCTGTGGGGCCCAACTCGCCCTTTGTTAATTAGCCTGCACGTTGTGCCTTTCAGCTCTAGGGCTAGGTGCCACACCCAGGGCAGAATTTCTACTTGAGCCTGATCAGGCCTGCAAAGAAAGTGCGTTTCACAGGCCTTTGTAAGAGATGTTCCCTGTAGGCTGTAAGAGCACTGTGCAGAGCGAGTTGTTTCTTAGCTTCCCAAAGAGCTGGAAGCAAGATGCTGTGGGGCCCAACTCGCCCTTTGTTAAGAAGCCTGCATGTTGTAACATTCAGCTGCACGGCAATGTGGCACACCCAGGGCAGAAGATCTCCTTCAGGCAGATCAGGCCTGCAAAGAAACTGCGTTTCACAGGCCTTTGTAAGAGATGTTCCCGGTAGGCTGTAAGAGCAGTCTTCAGAGCGAGTTGTTTCTTAGCCTCCCAAAGAGCTGGAAGCAAGATGCTCTGGGGCCCAACTCGCCCTTTGTTAAGAAGCCTGCACGTTGTAACATTCAGCTGCACGGCAATGTGGCACACCCAGGGCAGAAGTTCTACTACAGCCATATCAGGCCTGCAAAGAAACTGCGTTTCACAGGCCTTTGTAAGGGATGTTCCGGGTAGGCTGTAAGAGCACTGTGCAGAGCGAGTTGTTTCTTAGCTTCCCAAAGAGCTGGAAGCAAGATGCTCTGGGGCCCAACTCGCCCTTTGTTAAGAAGCCTGCACGTTGTGCCTTTCAGCTCTAGGGCAATATGGCACACCCAGGGCAGAACTTCTACTTCAGCCAGATCAGGCCTGCAAAGAAACTGCGTTTCACAGGCCTTGGTAAGACATGTTCCCGGTAGGCTGTAACAGCACTGTGCAGAGCGAGTTGTTTCTTAGCTTCCCAAAGAGCTGGAAGCAAGATGCTCTGGGGCCCAACTCGCCCTTTGGAAAGCAGACTGCACGTTGTAGCTTTCAGCTCTAGGGCAATGTGGCGCAACCAGAGCAGAATTTCTACTTCAGCCAGATCAGGCCTGCAAAGAAACTGCCTTTCACAGGCCTTTGTAAGACATGTTCCCGGTAGGCTGTAAGAGCACTGTGTAGAGCGAGTTGTTTCTTAGCTTCCCAAAGAGCTGGAAGCAAGATGCTGTGGGGCCCAACTCGCCCTTTTTTAAGAAGCCTGCACGTTGTGCATTTCAGCTCTAGGGCAATGTGGCACACCCAGGGCAGAAGTTCTACTTCAGCCTGATCTTGCCTGCCAAGAAACTGCGTTTCACAGGCCTTTGTAAGAGATGTTCCCGGTAGGCTGTCAGAGCCCTGTGCAGAGCGAGTTGTTTCTTACCTTCCCAAAAAGGTTGAAGCAAGATGCTCTGGCGCCCAATTCGCCCTTTGTTAAGAAGCCTGCACGTTGGGCCTTTCAGCTCTAGGGCAATGTGGCACACCCAGGGCAGAAGTTCTACTTCAGCCAGATCAGGCCTGCAAAGAAACTGCGTTTCACAGGCCTTTGTAAGAGATGTTCCCAGTAGGCTGTAAGAGCACTGTGCAGAGCGAGTTGTTTCTTAGCTTCCGAAAGAGCTGGAAGCAAGATGCTCTGGGGCCCAACTCGCCCTTTGTCAAGAAGCCCGCAGGTTGTGCCTTTCAGCTCTAGGGCAATGTGGCACACCCAGGGCAGAAGTTCTACTTCAGCCAGATCAGGCCTGCAAAGAAACTGCGTTTCACAGGCCTTTGTAAGAGATGTTCCCGGTAGGCTGTAAGAGCACTGTGCAGAGCGAGTTGTTTCTTAGCTTCCCAAAGAGCTGGAAGCAAGATGCTCTGGGGCCCAACTCGCCCTTTGTCAAGAAGCCCGCAGGTTGTGCCTTTCAGCTCTAGGGCAATGTGGCACACCCAGGGCAGAAGTTCTACTTCAGCCAGATCAGGCCTGCAAAGAAACTGCGTTTCACAGGCCTTTGTAAGAGATGTTCCCGGTAGGCTGTAAGAGCACTGTGCAGAGCGAGTTGTTTCTTAGCTTCCCAAAGAGCTGGAAGCAAGATGCTCTGGGGCCCAACTCGCCCTTTGGAAAGCAGATTGCACGTTGCAGCTTTCAGATCTAGGCCAATGTGGCGCAACCAGAGCAGAAGATCTACTTCAGCCAGATCAGGCCTGCAAAGAAACTGCGTTTCACAGGCCTTTTTAAGAGATGTTCCCGGTAGGCTGTAAGAGCACTGTGCAGAGCGAGTTGTTTCTTAGCTTCCCAAAGAGCTGGAAGCAAGATGCTCTGGGGCCCAACTCGCCCTTTGGAAAGCAGACTGCACGTTGTAGCTTTCAGCTCTAGGGCAATGTGGCGCAACCAGAGGAGAACTTCTACTTCAGCCAGATCAGGCCTGCCAAGAAACTGCGTTTCACAGGGCTTTTTAAGAGATGTTCCCGGTAGGCTGTAAGAGCACTGTGCAGAATGAGTTGTTTCTTAGCTTCCCAAAGAGCTGCAAGGAAGATGCTCTGGGGCCCAACTCGCCCTTTGTTAAGACGCCTGCACGTTGTGCCTTTCAGCTCTAGGGCTACGTGACACACCCAGGGCAGAGGTTCTACTTCATCCAGATCAGGCCTGCAAAGAAACTGCGTCTCACAGGCCTTTGTAAGAGATGTTCCCGGTAGGCTGTAAGAGCACTGTGCAGAGCGAGTTGTTTCTTAGCTTCCCAAAGAGCTGGAAGCAAGATGCTCTGGGGCCCAACTCGCCCTTTGGAAAGCAGACTGCACGTTGTAGCTTTCAGGTCTAGGGCAATGTGGCGCAACCAGAGCAGAACTTCTACTTCAGCCAGATCAGGCCTGCAAAGAAACTGCGTTTCACAGGCCTTTGTAAGACATGTTTCCGGTAGGCTGTAAGAGCACTGTGCAGAGCGAGTTGTTTCTTAGCTTCCCAAAGAGCTGGAAGCAAGATGCTCTGGGGCCCAACTCGCCCTTTGTCAAGAAGCCTGCACGTTGTAACATTCAGCTGCACGGCAATGTGGCACACCCAGGGCAGAAGTTCTCCTTCAGGCAGATCAGGCCTGCAAAGAAACTGCGTTTCACAGGCCTTTGTAAGAGATGTTCCCGGTAGGCTGTAAGAGCACTGTGCAGAGCGAGTTGTTTCTTAGCTTCCCAAAGAGCTGGAAGCAAGATGCTCTGGGGCCCAACTCGCCCTTTGTTAAGAAGCCTGCACGTTGTGCCTTTCAGCTCTAGGGCAATGTGGCACACCCAGGGCAGAAGTTCTACTTCAGCCAGATCAGGCCTGCAAAGAAACTGTGTTTCACAGGCCTTTGTAAGAGATGTTCCCGGTAGGCTGTAAGAGCACTGTGCAGAGCGAGTTGTTTCTTAGCTTCCCAAAGAGCTGGAAGCAAGATGCTGTGGGGCCCAACTCGCCCTTTGTTAATTAGCCTGCACGTTGTGCCTTTCAGCTCTAGGGCTAGGTGCCACACCCAGGGCAGAATTTCTACTTCAGCCTGATCAGGCCTGCAAAGAAAGTGCGTTTCACAGGCCTTTGTAAGAGATGTTCCCTGTAGGCTGTAAGAGCACTGTGCAGAGCGAGTTGTTTCTTAGCTTCCCAAAGAGCTGGAAGCAAGATGCTGTGGGGCCCAACTCGCCCTTTGTTAAGAAGCCTGCACGTTGTGCCTTTCAGCTCTAGGGCTAGGTGCCACACTCAGGGCAGAAGTTCAACTTCAGCCAGATCAGGCCTGCAAAGAAAGTGCGTTTCACAGGCCTTTGTAAGAGATGTTCCCTGTAGGCTGTAAGAGCACTGTGCAGAGCGAGTTGTTTCTTAGCTTCCCAAAGAGCTGGAAGCAAGATGCTCTGGGGCCCAACTCGCCCTTTGTTAAGAAGCCTGCACGTTGTGCCTTTCAGCTCTAGGGCAATATGGCACACCCAGGGCAGAACTTCTACTTCAGCCAGATCAGGCCTGCAAAGAAACTGCGTTTCACAGGCCTTGGTAAGACATGTTCCCGGTAGGCTGTAACAGCACTGTGCAGAGCGAGTTGTTTCTTAGCTTCCCAAAGAGCTGGAAGCAAGATGCTCTGGGGCCCAACTCGCCCTTTGGAAAGCAGACTGCACGTTGTAGCTTTCAGCTCTAGGGCAATGTGGCGCAACCAGAGGAGAACTTCTACTTCAGCCAGATCAGGCCTGCAAAGAAACTGCGTTTCACAGGCCTTTGTAAGACATGCTCCCGGTAGGCTGTAAGAGCACTGTGTAGAGCGAGTTGTTTCTTAGCTTCCCAAAGAGCTGGAAGCAAGATGCTGTGGTGCCCAACTCGCCCTTTTTTAAGAAGCCTGCACGTTGTGCCTTTCAGCTCTAGGGCAATGTGGCACACCCAGGGCAGAAGTTCTACTTCAGCCAGATCAGGCCTGCCAAGAAACTGCGTTTCACAGGCCTTTGTAAGAGATGTTCCCGGTAGGCTGTCAGAGCCCTGTGCAGAGCGAGTTGTTTCTTACCTTCCCAAAAAGGTTGAAGCAAGATGCTCTGGCGCCCAACTCGCCCTTTGTTAAGAAGCCTGCACGTTGTGCCTTTCAGCTCTAGGGCAATGTGGCACACCCAGGGCAGAAGTTCTACTTCAGCCAGATCAGGCCTGCAAAGAAACTGCGTTTCACAGGCCTTTGTAAGAGATGTTCCTGGTAGGCTGTAAGAGCACTGTGCAGAGCGAGTTGTTTCTTAGCTTCCCAAGAGCTGGAAGCAAGATGCTCTGGGGCCCAACTCGCCCTTTGTCAAGAAGCCCGCACGTTGTGCCTTTCAGCTCTAGGGCAATGTGGCACACCCAGGGCAGAAGTTCTACTTCAGCCAGATCAGGCCTGCAAAGAAACTGCGTTTCACAGGCCTTTGTAAGAGATGTTCCCGGTAGGCTGTAAGAGCACTGTGCAGAGCGAGTTGTTTCTTAGCTTCCCAAAGAGCTGGAAGCAAGATGATCTGGGGCCCAACTCGCCCTTTGGAAAGCAGATTGCACGTTGTAGCTTTCAGTTCTAGGCCAATGTGGCGCAACCAGAGCAGAAGATCTACTTCAGCCAGATCAGGCCTGCAAAGAAACTGCGTCTCACAGGCCTTTGTAAGAGATGTTCCCGGTAGGCTGTAAGAGCACTGTGCAGAGCGAGTTGTTTCTTAGCTTCCCAAAGAGCTGGAAGCAAGATGCTCTGGGGCCCAACTCGCCCTTTGTTAAGAAGCCTGCACGTTGTGCCTTTCAGCTCTAGGGCAATGTGGCACACCCAGGGCAGAAGTTCTGCTTCAGCCAGATCAGGCCTGCAAAGAAACTGCGTTTCACAGGCCTTTGTAAGAGATGTTCCCAGTAGGCTGTAAGAGCACTGTGCAGAGTGAGTTGTTTCTTAGCTTCCCAAAGAGCTGGAAGGAAGATGATCTGGGGCCCAACTCGCCCTTTGTTAAGAAGCCTGCACGTTGTGCCTTTCAGCTCTAGGGCAATGTGGCACACCCAGGGCAGAACTTCTACTTCAGCCTTATCAGGCCTGCAAAGAAACTGCGTTTCACAGGCCTTTTTAAGAGATGTTCCCGGTAGGCTGTAAGAGCACTGTGCAGAGCGAGTTGTTTCTTAGCTTCCCAAAGAGCTGGAAGCAAGATGCTCTGGGGCCCAACTCGCCCTTTGGAAAGCAGACGGCACGTTGTAGCTTTCAGCTCTAGGGCAATGTGGCACACCCTGGGCAGAAGTTCTACTTCAGCCAGATCAGGCCTGCAAAGAAACTGCGTTTCACAGGCCTTTGTAAGAGATGTTCCCGGTAGGCTGTAAGAGCACTGTGCAGAGCGAGTTCTTTCTTAGCTTCCCAAAGAGCTGGAAGCAAGATGCTCTGGGGCCCAACTCGCCCTTTGTTAAGAAGCCTGCACGTTGTGCCTTTCAGCTCTAGGGCTAGGTGCCACACTCAGGGCAGAAGTTCAACTTCAGCCAGATCAGGCCTGCAAAGAAAGTGCGTTTCACAGGCCTTTGTAAGAGATGTTCCCTGTAGGCTGTAAGAGCACTGTGCAGAGCGAGTTGTTTCTTAGCTTCCCAAAGAGCTGGAAGCAAGAAGCTCTGGGGCCCAACTCGCCCTTTGTTAAGAAGCCTGCACGTTGTGCCTTTCAGCTCTAGGGCAATGTGGCACACCCAGAGCAGAAGTTCTACTTCAGCCAGATCAGGCCTGCAAGGAAACTATGTTTCACAGGCCGTTGTAAGAGATGTTCCCGGTAGGCTGTAAGAACAGTGTGCAGAGCGAGTTGTTTCTTAGCTTCCCAAAGAGCTGGAAGCAAGATGCTCTGGGGCCCTACTCTCACATTGGAAAGGAGACTGCGTGTTGTAGCTTTCAGGTCTAGGGCAGTGTGGCACACCCAGAGCAGAAGTTCTACTTCAGCCAGATCAGGCCTGCAAAGAAACTGCGTTTCACAGGCCTTTGTAAGAGATGTTCCCGGTAGGCTGTAAGAGCACTGTGCAGAGTGAGTTGTATCTTAGCTTCCCAAAGAGCTGGAAGCAAGATGCACTGGGGCCCAACTCGCCCTTTGTTAAGAAGCCTCCACGTTGTGCATTTCAGCTCTAGGGCAATGTGGCACACCCAGAGCAGAAGTTCTACTTCAGCCAGATCAGGCCTGCCAAGAAACTGCGTTTCACAGGGCTTTTTAAGAGATGTTCCCGGTAGGCTGTAAGAGCACTGTGCAGAATGAGTTGTTTCTTAGCTTCCCAAAGAGCTGCAAGGAAGATGCTCTGGGGCCCAACTCGCCCTTTGTTAAGACGCCTGCACGTTGTGCCTTTCAGCTCTAGGGCTACGTGACACACCCAGGGCAGAAGTTCTACTTCATCCAGATCAGGCCTGCAAAGAAACTGCGTCTCACAGGCCTTTGTAAGAGATGTTCCCGGTAGGCTGTAAGAGCACTGTGCAGAGCGAGTTGTTTCTTAGCTTCCCAAAGAGCTGGAAGCAAGATGCTCTGGGGCCCAACTCGCCCTTTGGAAAGCAGACTGCACGTTGTAGCTTTCAGCTCTAGGGCAATGTGGCGCAACCAGAGCAGAACTTCTACTTCAGCCAGATCAGGCCTGAAAAGAAACTGCGTTTCACAGGCCTTTGTAAGACATGTTTCCGGTAGGCTGTAAGAGCACTGTGCAGAGCGAGTTGTTTCTTAGCTTCCGAAAGAGCTGGAAGCAAGATGCACTGGGGCCCAACTCGCCCTTTGTCAAGAAGCCCGCAGGTTGTGCCTTTCAGCTCTAGGGCAATGTGGCACACCCAGGGCAGAAGTTCTACTTCAGCCAGATCAGGCCTGCAAAGAAACTGCGTTTCACAGGCCTTTGTAAGAGATGTTCCCGGTAGGCTGTAAGAGCACTGTGCAGAGCGAGTTGTTTCTTAGCTTCCCAAAGAGCTGGAAGCAAGATGCTCTGGGGCCCAACTCGCCCTTTGTCAAGAAGCCCGCACGTTGTGCCTTTCAGCTCTAGGGCAATGTGGCAGACCCAGGGCAGAAGTTCTACTTCAGCCAGATCAGGCCTGCAAAGAAACTGCGTTTCACAGGCCTTTGTAAGAGATGTTCCCGGTAGGCTGTAAGAGCACTGTGCAGAGCGAGTTGTTTCTTAGCTTCCCAAAGAGCTGGAAGCAAGATGCTCTGGGGCACAACTCGCCCTTTGTTAAGAAGCCTGCACGTTGTGCCTTTCAGCTCTAGGGCAATGTGGCACACCCACGGCAGAAGTTCTACTTCAGCCAGATCAGGCCTGCAAAGAATGTGCGTTTCACAGGCCTTGGTAAGAGATATTCCCGATAGGCTGTAAGAGCACTGTGCAGAGCGAGTTGTTTCTCAGCTTCCCAAAGAGCTGGAAGCAAGATGCTGTGGGGCCCAACTCGCCCTTTGGAAAGAAGACTGCACGTTGTGCCTTTCAGCTCTAGGGCAATGTTGCACACCCAGGGCAGAAATTCTACTTCAGCCAGATCAGGCCTGCAAAGAAACTGTGTTTCACAGGCCTTTGTAAGAGATGTTCCCGGTAGGCTGTAAGAGCACTGTGCAGAGCGAGTTCTTTCTTAGCTTCCCAAAGAGCTGGAAGCAAGATGCTCTGGGGCCCAACTCGCCATTTGTTAAGAAGCCTGAACGTTGTGCCTTTCAGCTCTAGGGCAATGTGGCAGACCCAGGGCAGAAGTTCTACTTCAGCCAGATCAGGCCTGCAAAGAAACTGCGTTTCACAGGCCTTGGTAAGACATGTTCCCGGTAGGCTGTAAGAGCACTGTGCAGAGCGAGCTGTTTCTTAGCTTCCCAAAGAGCTGGAAGCAAGATGCTCTGGGGCCCAACTCGCCCTTTGTCAAGAAGCCCGCACGTTGTGCCTTTCATCTCTAGGGCAATGTGGCACACCCAGGGCAGAAGTTCTACTTCAGCCAGATCAGGCCTGCAAAGAAACTGCGTTTCACAGGCCTTTGTAAGAGATGTTCCCGGTAGGCTGTAAGAGCACTGTGCAGAGCGAGCTGTTTCTTAGCTTCCCAAAGAGCTGGAAGCAAGATGCTCTGGGGCCCAACTCGCCCTTTGGAAAGCAGATTGCACGTTGTAGCTTTCAGTTCTAGGCCAATGTGGCGCAACCAGAGCAGAAGATCTACTTCAGCCAGATCAGGCCTGCAAAGAAACTGCGTCTCACAGGCCTTTGTAAGAGATGTTCCCGGTAGGCTGTAAGAGCACTGTGCAGAGAGAGTTGTTTCTTAGCTTCCCAAAGAGCTGGAAGCAAGATGCTCTGGGCCCCAACTCGCCCTTTGTTAAGAAGCCTGCACGTTGTAACATTCAGCTGCACGGCAATGTGGCACACCCAGGGCAGAAGTTCTCCTTCAGCCAGATCAGGCCTGCAAAGAAACTGCGTTTCACAGGCCTTTGTAAGAGATGTTCCCGGTAGGCTGTAAGAGCACTGTGCAGAGCGAGTTGTTTCTTAGCTTCCCAAAGAGCTGGATGCAAGATGCTCTGGGGCCCAACTCGCCCTTTGTTAAGAAGCCTGCACGTTGTGCCTTTCAGCTCTAGGGCAATGTGGCGCAACCAGAGCAGATCTTCTACTTCAGCCAGATCAGGCCTGCAAAGAAACTGCGTTTCACAGGCCTTTGTAAGACATGCTCCCGGTAGGCTGTAAGAGCACTGTGTAGAGCGAGCTGTTTCTTAGCTTCCCAAAGAGCTGGAAGCAAGATGCTGTGGTGCCCAACTCGCCCTTTTTTAAGAAGCCTGCACGTTGTGCCTTTCAGCTCTAGGGCAATGTGGCACACCCAGGGCAGAAGTTCTACTTCAGCCAGATCAGGCCTGCCAAGAAACTGCGTTTCACAGGCCTTTGTAAGAGATGTTCCCGGTAGGCTGTCAGAGCCCTGTGCAGAGCGAGTTGTTTCTTACCTTCCCAAAAAGGTTGAAGCAAGATGCTCTGGCGCCCAATTCGCCCTTTGTTAAGAAGCCTGCACGTTGTGCCTTTCAGCTCTAGGGCAATGTGGCACACCCAGGGCAGAAGTTCTACTTCAGCCAGATCAGGCCTGCAAAGAAACTGCGTTTCACAGGCCTTTGTAAGAGATGTTCCCGGTAGGCTGTAAGAGCACTGTGCAGAGCGAGTTGTTTCTTAGCTTCCGAAAGAGCTGGAAGCAAGATGCTCTGGGGCCCAACTCGCCCTTTGTCAAGAAGCCCGCAGGTTGTGCCTTTCAGCTCTAGGGCAATGTGGCACACCCAGGGCAGAAGTTCTACTTCAGCCAGATCAGGCCTGCAAAGAAACTGCGTTTCACAGGCCTTTGTAAGAGATGTTCCCAGTAGGCTGTAAGAGCACTGTGCAGAGCGAGTTGTTTCTTAGCTTCCCAAAGAGCTGGAAGCAAGACGCTCTGGGGCCCAACTCGCCCTTTGTCAAGAAGCCCGCACGTTGTGCCTTTCAGCTCTAGGGCAATGTGGCACACCCAGGGCAGAAGTTCTACTTCAGCCAGATCAGGCCTGCAAAGAAACTGCGTTTCACAGGCCTTTGTAAGAGATGTTCCCGGTAGGCTGTCAGAGCCCTGTGCAGAGCGAGTTGTTTCTTACCTTCCCAAAAAGGTTGAAGCAAGATGCTCTGGCGCCCAACTCGCCCTTTGTTAAGAAGCCTGCACGTTGTGCCTTTCAGCTCTAGGGCAATGTGGCACACCCAGGGCAGAAGTTCTACTTCAGCCAGATCAGGCCTGCAAAGAAACTGCGTTTCACAGGCCTTTGGAAGAGATGTTCCCACTAGGCTGTAAGAGCACTGTGCAGAGCGAGTTGTTTCTTAGCTTCCCAAAGAGCTGGAAGCAAGATGCTCTGGGGCCCAACTCGCCCTTTGTCAAGAAGCCCGCACGTTGTGCCTTTCAGCTCTAGGGCAATGTGGCACACCCAGGGCAGAAGTTCTACTTCAGCCAGATCAGGCCTGCAAAGAAACTGCGTTTCACAGGCCTTTGTAAGAGATGTTCCCGGTAGGCTGTAAGAGCACTGTGCAGAGCGAGTTGTTTCTTAGCTTCCCAAAGAGCTGGAAGCAAGATGCTCTGGGGCCCAACTCGCCCTTTGGAAAGCAGATTGCACGTTGTAGCTTTCAGTTCTAGGCCAATGTGGCGCAACCAGAGCAGAAGATCTACTTCAGCCAGATCAGGCCTGCAAAGAAACTGCGTCTCACAGGCCTTTGTAAGAGATGTTCCCGGTAGGCTGTAAGAGCACTGTGCAGAGCGAGTTGTTTCTTAGCTTCCCAAAGAGCTGGAAGCAAGATGCTCTGGGGCCCAACTCGCCCTTTATTAAGAAGCCTGCACGTTGTGCCTTTCAGCTCTAGGGCAATGTGGCACACCCACGGCAGAAGTTCTACTTCAGCCAGATCAGGCCTGCAGAGAAAGTGCGTTTCACAGGCCTTGGTAAGAGATATTCCCGGTAGGCTGTAAGAGCACTGTGCAGAGCGAGTTGTTTCTTAGCTTCCCAAAGAGCTGGAAGCAAGATGCTCAGGGGCCCAATTCGCCCTTTGTTAAGAAGCCTGCACGTTGTGCCTTTCAGCTCTAGGGCAATGTGGCACACCCAGGGCAGAAGTTCTACTTCAGCCAGATCAGGCCTGCAAAGAAACAGCATTTCACAGGCCTTTGTAAGAGATGTTCCCTGTAGGCTGTAAGAGCACTGTGCAGAGCGAGTTGTTTCTCAGCTTCCCAAAGAGCTGGAAGCAAGATGCTGTGGGGCCCAACTCGCCCTTTGTTAAGAAGCCTGCACGTTGTGCCTTTCAGCTCTAGGGCAATGTTGCACACCCAGGGCAGAAATTCTACTTCAGCCAGATCAGGCCTGCAAAGAAACTGTGTTTCACAGGCCTTTGTAAGAGATGTTCCCGGTAGGCTGTAAGAGCACTGTGCAGAGCGAGTTGTTTCTTAGCTTCCCAAAGAGCTGGAAGCAAGATGCTCTGGGGCCCAACTCGCCATTTGTTAAGAAGCCTGAACGTTGTGCCTTTCAGCTCTAGGGCAATGTGTCAGACCCAGGGCAGAAGTTCTACTTCAGCCACATCAGGCCTGCAAAGAAACTGCGTTTCACAGGCCTTGGTAAGACATGTTCCCGGTAGGCTGTAAGAGCACTGTGCAGAGCGAGTTGTTTCTTAGCTTCCCAAAGAGCTGGAAGCAAGATGCTCTGGGGCCCAACTCGCCCTTTGGAAAGCAGACTGCACGTTGTAGCTTTCAGCTCTAGGGCAATGTGGCCCAACCAGAGCAGAACTTCTACTTCAGCCAGATCAGGCCTGCAAAGAAACTGCGTCTCACAGGCCTATGGAAGAGATGTTCCCACTAGGCTGTAAGAGCACTGTGCAGAGCGAGTTGTTTCTTAGCTTCCCAAAGAGCTGGAAGCAAGATGATGTGGTGCCCAACTAGCCCTTTTTTAAGAAGCCTGCACGTTGTGCCTTTCAGCTCTAGGGCAATGTGGCACACCCAGGGCAGAAGTTCTACTTCAGCCAGATCAGGCCTGCCAAGAAACTGCGTTTCACAGGCCTTTGTAAGAGATGTTCCCGGTAGGCTGTCAGAGCCCTGTGCAGAGCGAGTTGTTTCTTACCTTCCCAAAAAGGTTGAAGCAAGATGCTCTGGCGCCCAATTCGCCCTTTGTTAAGAAGCCTGCACGTTGTGCCTTTCAGCTCTAGGGCAATGTGGCACACCCAGGGCAGAAGTTCTACTTCAGCCAGATCAGGCCTGCAAAGAAACTGCGTTTCACAGGCCTTTGTAAGAGATGTTCCCAGTAGGCTGTAAGAGCACTGTGCAGAGCGAGTTGTTTCTTAGCTTCCGAAAGAGCTGGAAGCAAGATGCTGTGGTGCCCAACTCGCCCTTTTTTAAGAAGCCTGCACGTTGTGCCTTTCAGCTCTAGGGCAATGTGGCACACCCAGGGCAGAAGTTCTACTTCAGCCAGATCAGGCCTGCCAAGAAACTGCGTTTCACAGGCCTTTGTAAGAGATGTTCCCGGTAGGCTGTCAGAGCCCTGTGCAGAGCGAGTTGTTTCTTACCTTCCCAAAAAGGTTGAAGCAAGATGCTCTGGCGCCCAACTCGCCCTTTGTTAAGAAGCCTGCACGTTGTGCCTTTCAGCTCTAGGGCAATGTGGCACACCCAGGGCAGAAGTTCTACTTCAGCCAGATCAGGCCTGCAAAGAAACTGCGTTTCACAGGCCTTTGTAAGAGATGTTCCCGGTAGGCTGTAAGAGCACTGTGCAGAGCGAGTTGTTTCTTAGCTTCCCAAAGAGCTGGAAGCAAGATGCTCTGGGGCCCAACTCGCCCTTTGTCAAGAAGCCCGCACGTTGTGCCTTTCAGCTCTAGGGCAATGTGGCACACCCAGGGCAGAAGTTCTACTTCAGCCAGATCAGGCCTGCAAAGAAACTGCGTTTCACAGGCCTTTGTAAGAGATGTTCCCAGTAGGCTGTAAGAGCACTGTGCAGAGCGAGTTGTTTCTTAGCTTCCCAAAGAGCTGGAAGCAAGATGCTCTGGGGCCCAACTCGCCCTTTGGAAAGCAGATTGCACGTTGTAGCTTTCAGTTCTAGGCCAATGTGGCGCAACCAGAGCAGAAGATCTACTTCAGCCAGATCAGGCCTGCAAAGAAACTGCGTCTCAAAGGCCTTTGTAAGAGATGTTCCAGGTAGGCTGTAAGAGCACTGTGCAGAGCGAGTTGTTTCTTAGCTTCCCAAAGAGCTGGAAGCAAGATGCTGTGGGGCCCAACTCGCCCTTTGTTAAGAAGCCTGCACGTTGTGCCTTTCAGCTCTAGGGCAATGTGGCACACCCAGGGCAGAAGTTCTGCTTCAGCCAGATCAGGCCTGCAAAGAAACTGCATTTCACAGGCCTTGGTAAGAGATGTTCCCAGTAGGCTGTAAGAGCACTGTGCAGAGTGAGTTGTTTCTTAGCTTCCCAAAGAGCTGGAAGGAAGATGATCTGGGGCCCAACTCGCCCCTTGCTAAGAAGCCTGCACATTGTGCCTTTAAGCTCTAGGGCAATGTTGCACACCCAGGGCAGAACTTCTACTTCAGCCTTATCAGGACTGCAAAGAAACTGCGTTTCACAGGCATTTTTAAGAGATGTTCCCGGTAGGCTGTAAGAGCACTGTGCAGAGCGAGTTGTTTCTTAGCTTCCCAAAGAGCTGGAAGCAAGATGCTCTGGGGCCCAACTCGCCCTTTGGAAAGCAGACGGCACGTTGTAGCTTTCAGCTCTAGGGCAATGTGGCACACCCTGGGCAGAAGTTCTACTTCAGCCAGATCAGGCCTGCCAAGAAACTGCGTTTCACAGGCCTTTGTAAGAGATGTTCCCGGTAGGCTGTCAGAGCCCTGTGCAGAGCGAGTTGTTTCTTACCTTCCCAAAAAGGTTGAAGCAAGATGCTCTGGCGCCCAACTCGCCCTTTGTTAAGAAGCCTGCACGTTGTGCCTTTCAGCTCTAGGGCAATGTGGCACACCCAGGGCAGAAGTTCTACTTCAGCCAGATCAGGCCTGCAAAGAAACTGCGTTTCACAGGCCTTTGTAAGAGATGTTCCCGGTAGGCTGTAAGAGCACTGTGCAGAGCGAGTTGTTTCTTAGCTTCCCAAAGAGCTGGAAGCAAGATGCTCTGGGGCCCAACTCGCCCTTTGTCAAGAAGCCCGCACGTTGTGCCTTTCAGCTCTAGGGCAATGTGGCACACCCAGGGCAGAAGTTCTACTTCAGCCAGATCAGGCCTGCAAAGAAACTGCGTTTCACAGGCCTTTGTAAGAGATGTTCCCGGTAGGCTGTAAGAGCACTGTGCAGAGCGAGTTGTTTCTTAGCTTCCCAAAGAGCTGGAAGCAAGATGCTCTGGGGCCCAACTCGCCCTTTGGAAAGCAGACGGCACGTTGTAGCTTTCAGCTCTAGGGCAATGTGGCACACCCTGGGCAGAAGTTCTACTTCAGCCAGATCAGGCCTGCAAAGAAACTGCGTTTCACAGGCCTTTGTAAGAGATGTTCCCGGTAGGCTGTAAGAGCACTGTGCAGAGCGAGTTCTTTCTTAGCTTCCCAAAGAGCTGGAAGCAAGATGCTCTGGGGCCCAACTCGCCCTTTGTTAAGAAGCCTGCACGTTGTGCCTTTCAGCTCTAGGGCTAGGTGCCACACTCAGGGCAGAAGTTCAACTTCAGCCAGATCAGGCCTGCAAAGAAAGTGCGTTTCACAGGCATTTGTAAGAGATGTTCCCTGTAGGCTGTAAGAGCACTGTGCAGAGCGAGTTGTTTCTTAGCTTCCCAAAGAGCTGGAAGCAAGAAGCTCTGGGGCCCAACTCGCCCTTTGTTAAGAAGCCTGCACGTTGTGCCTTTCAGCTCTAGGGCAATGTGGCACACCCAGAGCAGAAGTTCTACTTCAGCCAGATCAGGCCTGCAAGGAAACTATGTTTCACAGGCCGTTGTAAGAGATGTTCCCGGTAGGCTGTAAGAACAGTGTGCAGAGCGAGTTGTTTCTTAGCTTCCCAAAGAGCTGGAAGCAAGATGCTCTGGGGCCCTACTCTCACATTGGAAAGGAGACTGCGTGTTGTAGCTTTCAGGTCTAGGGCAGTGTGGCACACCCAGAGCAGAAGTTCTACTTCAGCCAGATCAGGCCTGCAAAGAAACTGCGTTTCACAGGCCTTTGTAAGAGATGTTCCCGGTAGGCTGTAAGAGCACTGTGCAGAGTGAGTTGTTTCTTAGCTTCCCAAAGAGCTGGAAGCAAGATGCACTGGGGCCCAACTCGCCCTTTGTTAAGAAGCCTCCACGTTGTGCATTTCAGCTCTAGGGCAATGTGGCACACCCAGAGCAGAAGTTCTACTTCAGCCAGATCAGGCCTGCCAAGAAACTGCGTTTCACAGGGCTTTTTAAGAGATGTTCCCGGTAGGCTGTAAGAGCACTGTGCAGAATGAGTTGTTTCTTAGCTTCCCAAAGAGCTGCAAGGAAGATGCTCTGGGGCCCAACTCGCCCTTTGTTAAGACGCCTGCACGTTGTGCCTTTCAGCTCTAGGGCTACGTGACACACCCAGGGCAGAAGTTCTACTTCATCCAGATCAGGCCTGCAAAGAAACTGCGTCTCACAGGCCTTTGTAAGAGATGTTCCCGGTAGGCTGTAAGAGCACTGTGCAGAGCGAGTTGTTTCTTAGCTTCCCAAAGAGCTGGAAGCAAGATGCTCTGGGGCCCAACTCGCCCTTTGGAAAGCAGACTGCACGTTGTAGCTTTCAGCTCTAGGGCAATGTGGCGCAACCAGAGCAGAACTTCTACTTCAGCCAGATCAGGCCTGCAAAGAAACTGCGTTTCACAGGCCTTTGTAAGACATGTTTCCGGTAGGCTGTAAGAGCACTGTGCAGAGCGAGTTGTTTCTTAGCTTCCCAAAGAGCTGGAAGCAAGATGCTCTGGGGCCCAACTCGCCCTTTGTCAAGAAGCCTGCACGTTGTAACATTCAGCTGCACGGCAATGTGGCACACCCAGGGCAGAAGTTCTCCTTCAGGCAGATCAGGCCTGCAAAGAAACTGCGTTTCACAGGCCTTTGTAAGAGATGTTCCCGGTAGGCTGTAAGAGCACTGTGCAGAGCGAGTTGTTTCTTAGCTTCCCAAAGAGCTGGAAGCAAGATGCTCTGGGGCCCAACTCGCCCTTTGTTAAGAAGCCTGCACGTTGTGCCTTTCAGCTCTAGGGCAATGTGGCACACCCAGGGCAGAAGTTCTACTTCAGCCAGATCAGGCCTGCAAAGAAACTGTGTTTCACAGGCCTTTGTAAGAGATGTTCCCGGTAGGCTGTAAGAGCACTGTGCAGAGCGAGTTGTTTCTTAGCTTCCCAAAGAGCTGGAAGCAAGATGCTGTGGGGCCCAACTCGCCCTTTGTTAATTAGCCTGCACGTTGTGCCTTTCAGCTCTAGGGCTAGGTGCCACACCCAGGGCAGAATTTCTACTTCAGCCTGATCAGGCCTGCAAAGAAAGTGCGTTTCACAGGCCTTTGTAAGAGATGTTCCCTGTAGGCTGTAAGAGCACTGTGCAGAGCGAGTTGTTTCTTAGCTTCCCAAAGAGCTGGAAGCAAGATGCTGTGGGGCCCAACTCGCCCTTTGTTAAGAAGCCTGCACGTTGTAACATTCAGCTGCACGGCAATGTGGCACACCCAGGGCAGAAGATCTCCTTCAGGCAGATCAGGCCTGCAAAGAAACTGCGTTTCACAGGCCTTTGTAAGAGATGTTCCCCGTAGGCTGTAAGAGCAGTCTTCAGAGCGAGTTGTTTCTTAGCCTCCCAAAGAGCTGGAAGCAAGATGCTCTGGGGCCCAACTCGCCCTTTGTTAAGAAGCCTGCACGTTGTAACATTCAGCTGCACGGCAATGTGGCACACCCAGGGCAGAAGTTCTACTTCAGCCATATCAGGCCTGCAAAGAAACTGCGTTTCACAGGCCTTTGTAAGAGATGTTCCGGGTAGGCTGTAAGAGCACTGTGCAGAGCGAGTTGTTTCTTAGCTTCCCAAAGAGCTGGAAGCAAGATGCTCTGGGGCCCAACTCGCCCTTTGTTAAGAAGCCTGCACGTTGTGCCTTTCAGCTCTAGGGCAATATGGCACACCCAGGGCAGAACTTCTACTTCAGCCAGATCAGGCCTGCAAAGAAACTGCGTTTCACAGGCATTGGTAAGACATGTTCCCGGTAGGCTGTAACAGCACTGTGCAGAGCGAGTTGTTTCTTAGCTTCCCAAAGAGCTGGAAGCAAGATGCTCTGGGGCCCAACTCGCCCTTTGGAAAGCAGACTGCACGTTGTAGCTTTCAGCTCTAGGGCAATGTGGCGCAACCAGAGCAGAATTTCTACTTCAGCCAGATCAGGCCTGCAAAGAAACTGCCTTTCACAGGCCTTTGTAAGACATGTTCCCGGTAGGCTGTAAGAGCACTGTGTAGAGCGAGTTGTTTCTTAGCTTCCCAAAGAGCTGGAAGCAAGATGCTGTGGGGCCCAACTCGCCCTTTTTTAAGAAGCCTGCACGTTGTGCATTTCAGCTCTAGGGCAATGTGGCACACCCAGGGCAGAAGTTCTACTTCAGCCTGATCTTGCCTGCCAAGAAACTGCGTTTCACAGGCCTTTGTAAGAGACGTTCCCGGTAGGCTGTCACAGCCCTGTGCAGAGCGAGTTGTTTCTAAGCTTCCCAAAAAGGTTGAAGCAAGATGCTCTGGCGCCCAACTCGCCCTTTGTTAAGAAGCCTGCACGTTGTGCCTTTCAGCTCTAGGGCAATGTGGCACACCCAGGGCAGAAGTTCTACTTCAGCCAGATCAGGCCTGCAAAGAAACTGCGTTTCACAGGCCTTTGTAAGAGATGTTCCCGGTAGGCTGTAAGAGCACTGTGCAGAGCGAGTTGTTTCTTAGCTTCCCAAAGAGCTGGAAGCAAGATGCTCTGGGGTCCAACTCGCCCTTTGTTAAGAAGCCTGCACGTTGTGCATTTCAGCTCTAGGGCAATGAGGCACACCCAGGGCAGAAGTTCTACTTCAGCCAGATCAGGCCTGCAAAGAAACTGCGTTTCACAGGCCTTTGTAATAGATGTTCCCGGTAGGCTGTAAGAGCACTGTGCAGAGCGAGTTGTTTCTTAGCTTCCCAAAGAGCTGGAAGCAAGATGCTGTGGGGCCCAACTCGCCCTTTGTTAAGAAGCCTGCACGTTGTGCCTTTCAGCTCTAGGGCTAGGTGCCACACTCAGGGCAGAAGTTCAACTTCAGCCAGATCAGGCCTGCAAAGAAAGTGCGTTTCACAGGCCTTTGTAAGAGATGTTCCCTGTAGGGTGTAAGAGCACTGTGCAGAGCGAGTTGTTTCTTAGCTTCCCAAAGAGCTGGAAGCAAGAAGCTCTGGGGCCCAACTCGCCCTTTGTTAAGAAGCCTGCACGTTGTGCCTTTCAGCTCTAGGGCAATGTGGCACACCCAGAGCAGAAGTTCTACTTCAGCCAGATCAGGCCTGCAAGGAAACTATGTTTCACAGGCCGTTGTAAGAGATGTTCCCGGTAGGCTGTAAGAACAGTGTGCAGAGCGAGTTGTTTCTTAGCTTCCCAAAGAGCTGGAAGCAAGATGCTCTGGGGCCCAACTCGCCCTTTGGAAAGCAGACTGCACGTTGTAGCTTTCAGCTCTAGGGCAATGTGGCGCAACCAGAGCAGAATTTCTACTTCAGCCAGATCAGGCCTGCAAAGAAACTGCCTTTCACAGGCCTTTGTAAGACATGTTCCCGGTAGGCTGTAAGAGCACTGTGTAGAGCGAGTTGTTTCTTAGCTTCCCAAAGAGCTGGAAGCAAGATGCTGTGGGGCCCAACTCGCCCTTTTTTAAGAAGCTGCACGTTGTGCATTTCAGCTCTAGGGCAATGTGGCACACCCAGGGCAGAAGTTCTACTTCAGCCTGATCTTGCCTGCCAAGAAACTGCGTTTCACAGGCCTTTGTAAGAGACGTTCCCGGTAGGCTGTCAGAGCCCTGTGCAGAGCGAGTTGTTTCTTAGCTTCCCAAAAAGGTTGAAGCAAGATGCTCTGGCGCCCAACTCGCCCTTTGTTAAGAAGCCTGCACGTTGTGCCTTTCAGCTCTAGGGCAATGTGGCACACCCAGGGCAGAAGTTCTACTTCAGCCAGATCAGGCCTGCAAAGAAACTGCGTTTCACAGGGCTTGGTAAGAGATGTTCCCGGTAGGCTGTAAGAGCACTGTGCAGAGCGAGTTGTTTCTTAGCTTCCCAAAGAGCTGGAAGCAAGATGCTCTGGGGTCCAACTCGCCCTTTGTTAAGAAGCCTGCACGTTGTGCCTTTCAGCTCTAGGGCAATGAGGCACACCCAGGGCAGAAGTTCTACTTCAGCCAGATCAGGCCTGCAAAGAAACTGCGTTTCACAGGCCTTTGTAATAGATGTTCCCGGTAGGCTGTAAGAGCACTGTGCAGAGCGAGTTGTTTCTTAGCTTCCCAAAGAGCTGGAAGCAAGATGCTGTGGGGCCCAACTCGCCCTTTGTTAAGAAGCCTGCACGTTGTGCCTTTCAGCTCTAGGGCTAGGTGCCACACTCAGGGCAGAAGTTCAACTTCAGCCAGATCAGGCCTGCAAAGAAAGTGCGTTTCACAGGCCTTTGTAAGAGATGTTCCCTGTAGGCTGTAAGAGCACTGTGCAGAGCGAGTTGTTTCTTAGCTTCCCAAAGAGCTGGAAGCAAGAAGCTCTGGGGCCCAACTCGCCCTTTGTTAAGAAGCCTGCACGTTGTGCCTTTCAGCTCTAGGGCAATGTGGCACACCCAGAGCAGAAGTTCTACTTCAGCCAGATCAGGCCTGCAAGGAAACTATGTTTCACAGGCCGTTGTAAGAGATGTTCCCGGTAGGCTGTAAGAACAGTGTGCAGAGCGAGTTGTTTCTTAGCTTCCCAAAGAGCTGGAAGCAAGATGCTCTGGGGCCCTACTCTCACATTGGAAAGGAGACTGCGTGTTGTAGCTTTCAGGTCTAGGGCAGTGTGGCACACCCAGAGCATAAGTTCTACTTCAGCCAGATCAGGCCTGCAAAGAAACTGCGTCTCACAGGCCTTTGTAAGAGATGTTCCCGGTAGGCTGTAAGAGCACTGTGCAGAGCGAGTTGTTTCTTAGCTTCCCAAAGAGCTGGAAGCAAGATGCTCTGGGGCCCAACTCGCCCTTTGGAAAGCAGACTGCACGTTGTAGCTTTCAGCTCTAGGGCAATGTGGCGCAACCAGAGCAGAACTTCTACTTCAGCCAGATCAGGCCTGCAAAGAAACTGCGTTTCACAGGCCTTTGTAAGACATGTTTCCGGTAGGCTGTAAGAGCACTGTGCAGAGCGAGTTGTTTCTTAGCTTCCGAAAGAGCTGGAAGCAAGATGCTCTGGGGCCCAACTCGCCCTTTGTCAAGAAGCCCGCAGGTTGTGCCTTTCAGCTCTAGGGCAATGTGGCACACCCAGGGCAGAAGTTCTACTTCAGCCAGATCAGGCCTGCAAAGAAACTGCGTTTCACAGGCCTTTGTAAGAGATGTTCCCGGTAGGCTGTAAGAGCACTGTGCAGAGCGAGTTGTTTCTTAGCTTCCCAAAGAGCTGGAAGCAAGATGCTGTGGTGCCCAACTCGCCCTTTGGAAAGAAGCCTGCACGTTGTGCCTTTCAGCTCTAGGGCAATGTGGCAGACCCAGGGCAGAAGTTCTACTTCAGCCAGATCAGGCCTGCAAAGAAACTGCGTCTCACAGGCCTTTGTAAGAGATGTTCCCGGTAGGCTGTAAGAGCACTGTGCAGAGAGAGTTGTTTCTTAGCTTCCCAAAGAGCTGGAAGCAAGATGCTCTGGGCCCCAACTCGCCCTTTGTTAAGAAGCCTGCACGTTGTAACATTCAGCTGCACGGCAATGTGGCACACCCAGGGCAGAAGTTCTCCTTCAGGCAGATCAGGCCTGCAAAGAAACTGCGTTTCACAGGCCTTTGTAAGAGATGTTCCCGGTAGGCTGTAAGAGCACTGTGCAGAGCGAGTTGTTTCTTAGCTTCCCAAAGAGCTGGAAGCAAGATGCTCTGGGGCCCAACTCGCCCTTTGTTAAGAAGCCTGCACGTTGTGCCTTTCAGCTCTAGGGCAATGTGGCGCAACCAGAGCAGATCTTCTACTTCAGCCAGATCAGGCCTGCAAAGAAACTGCGTTTCACAGGCCTTTGTAAGACATGCTCCCGGTAGGCTGTAAGAGCACTGTGTAGAGCGAGCTGTTTCTTAGCTTCCCAAAGAGCTGGAAGCAAGATGCTGTGGTGCCCAACTCGCCCTTTTTTAAGAAGCCTGCACGTTGTGCCTTTCAGCTCTAGGGCAATGTGGCACACCCAGGGCAGAAGTTCTACTTCAGCCAGATCAGGCCTGCCAAGAAACTGCGTTTGACAGGCCTTTGTAAGAGATGTTCCCGGTAGGCTGTCAGAGCCCTGTGCAGAGCGAGTTGTTTCTTACCTTCCCAAAAAGGTTGAAGCAAGATGCTCTGGCGCCCAACTCGCCCTTTGTTAAGAAGCCTGCACGTTGTGCCTTTCAGCTCTAGGGCAATGTGGCACACCCAGGGCAGAAGTTCTACTTCAGCCAGATCAGGCCTGCAAAGAAACTGCGTTTCACAGGCCTTTGGAAGAGATGTTCCCACTAGGCTGTAAGAGCACTGTGCAGAGCGAGTTGTTTCTTAGCTTCCCAAAGAGCTGGAAGCAAGATGCTCTGGGGCCCAACTCGCCCTTTGTCAAGAAGCCCGCACGTTGTGCCTTTCAGCTCTAGGGCAATGTGGCACACCCAGGGCAGAAGTTCTACTTCAGCCAGATCAGGCCTGCAAAGAAACTGCGTTTCACAGGCCTTTGTAAGAGATGTTCCCGGTAGGCTGTAAGAGCACTGTGCAGAGCGAGTTGTTTCTTAGCTTCCCAAAGAGCTGGAAGCAAGATGCTCTGGGGCCCAACTCGCCCTTTGGAAAGCAGATTGCACGTTGTAGCTTTCAGTTCTAGGCCAATGTGGCGCAACCAGAGCAGAAGATCTACTTCAGCCAGATCAGGCCTGCAAAGAAACTGCGTCTCACAGGCCTTTGTAAGAGATGTTCCCGGTAGGCTGTAAGAGCACTGTGCAGAGCGAGTTGTTTCTTAGCTTCCCAAAGAGCTGGAAGCAAGATGCTCTGGGGCCCAACTCGCCCTTTATTAAGAAGCCTGCACGTTGTGCCTTTCAGCTCTAGGGCAATGTGGCACACCCACGGCAGAAGTTCTACTTCAGCCAGATCAGGCCTGCAGAGAAAGTGCGTTTCACAGGCCTTGGTAAGAGATGTTCCCGGTAGGCTGTAAGAGCACTGTGCAGAGCGAGTTGTTTCTTAGCTTCCCAAAGAGCTGGAAGCAAGATGCTCAGGGGCCCAATTCGCCCTTTGTTAAGAAGCCTGCACGTTGTGCCTTTCAGCTCTAGGGCAATGTGGCACACCCAGGGCAGAAGTTCTACTTCAGCCAGATCAGGCCTGCAAAGAAACAGCATTTCACAGGCCTTTGTAAGAGATGTTCCCGGTAGGCTGTAAGAGCACTGTGCAGAGCGAGTTGTTTCTCAGCTTCCCAAAGAGCTGGAAGCAAGATGCTGTGGGGCCCAACTCGCCCTTTGTTAAGAAGCCTGCACGTTGTGCCTTTCAGCTCTAGGGCAATGTTGCACACCCAGGGCAGAAATTCTACTTCAGCCAGATCAGGCCTGCAAAGAAACTGCGTTTCACAGGCCTTGGTAAGACATGTTCCCGGTAGGCTGTAAGAGCACTGTGCAGAGCGAGTTGTTTCTTAGCTTCCCAAAGAGCTGGAAGCAAGATGCTCTGGGGCCCAACTCGCCCTTTGGAAAGCAGACTGCACGTTGTAGCTTTCAGCTCTAGGGCAATGTGGCCCAACCAGAGCAGAACTTCTACTTCAGCCAGATCAGGCCTGCAAAGAAACTGCGTCTCACAGGCCTATGGAAGAGATGTTCCCACTAGGCTGTAAGAGCACTGTGCAGAGCGAGTTGTTTCTTAGCTTCCCAAAGAGCTGGAAGCAAGATGATGTGGTGCCCAACTAGCCCTTTTTTAAGAAGCCTGCACGTTGTGCCTTTCAGCTCTAGGGCAATGTGGCACACCCAGGGCAGAAGTTCTACTTCAGCCAGATCAGGCCTGCCAAGAAACTGCGTTTCACAGGCCTTTGTAAGAGATGTTCCCGGTAGGCTGTTAGAGCCCTGTGCAGAGCGAGTTGTTTCTTACCTTCCCAAAAAGGTTGAAGCAAGATGCTCTGGCGCCCAATTCGCCCTTTGTTAAGAAGCCTGCACGTTGTGCCTTTCAGCTCTAGGGCAATGTGGCACACCCAGGGCAGAAGTTCTACTTCAGCCAGATCAGGCCTGCAAAGAAACTGCGTTTCACAGGCCTTTGTAAGAGATGTTCCCAGTAGGCTGTAAGAGCACTGTGCAGAGCGAGTTGTTTCTTAGCTTCCGAAAGAGCTGGAAGCAAGATGCTCTGGGGCCCAACTCGCCCTTTGTCAAGAAGCCCGCACGTTGTGACTTTCAGCTCTAGGGCAATGTGGCACACCCAGGGCAGAAGTTCTACTTCAGCCAGATCAGGCCTGCAAAGAAACTGCGTTTCACAGGCCTTTGTAAGAGATGTTCCCGGTAGGCTGTAAGAGCACTGTGCAGAGCGAGTTGTTTCTTAGCTTCCCAAAGAGCTGGAAGCAAGATGCTCTGGGGCCCAACTCGCCCTTTGGAAAGCAGATTGCACGTTGTAGCTTTCAGATCTAGGCCAATGTGGCGCAACCAGAGCAGAAGATCTACTTCAGCCAGATCAGGCCTGCAAAGAAACTGCGTCTCACAGGCCTTTGTAAGAGATGTTCCCGGTAGGCTGTAAGAGCACTGTGCAGAGCGAGTTGTTTCTTAGCTTCCCAAAGAGCTGGAAGCAAGATGCTCTGGGGCCCAACTCGCCCTTTGGAAAGCAGACTGCACGTTGTAGCTTTCAGCTCTAGGGCAATGTGGCGCAACCAGAGGAGAACTTCTACTTCAGGCAGATCAGGCCTGCAAAGAAACTGCGTTTCACAGGCCTTTGTAAGACATGCTCCCGGTAGGCTGTAAGAGCACTGTGTAGAGCGAGTTGTTTCTTAGCTTCCCAAAGAGCTGGAAGCAAGATGCTGTGGTGCCCAACTCGCCCTTTTTTAAGAAGCCTGCACGTTGTGCCTTTCAGCTCTAGGGCAATGTGGCACACCCAGGGCAGAAGTTCTACTTCAGCCAGATCAGGCCTGCCAAGAAACTGCGTTTCACAGGCCTTTGTAAGAGATGTTCCCGGTAGGCTGTCAGAGCCCTGTGCAGAGCGAGTTGTTTCTTACCTTCCCAAAAAGGTTGAAGCAAGATGCTCTGGCGCCCAACTCGCCCTTTGTTAAGAAGCCTGCACGTTGTGCCTTTCAGCTCTAGGGCAATGTGGCACACCCAGGGCAGAAGTTCTACTTCAGCCAGATCAGGCCTGCAAAGAAACTGCATTTCACAGGCCTTTGTAAGAGATGTTCCCGGTAGGCTGTAAGAGCACTGTGCAGAGCGAGTTGTTTCTTAGCTTCCCAAAGAGCTGGAAGCAAGATGCTCTGGGGCCCAACTCGCCCTTTGTCAAGAAGCCCGCACGTTGTGCCTTTCAGCTCTAGGGCAATGTGGCACACCCAGGGCAGAAGTTCTACTTCAGCCAGATCAGGCCTGCAAAGAAACTGCGTTTCACAGGCCTTTGTAAGAGATGTTCCCAGTAGGCTGTAAGAGCACTGTGCAGAGCGAGTTGTTTCTTAGCTTCCCAAAGAGCTGGAAGCAAGATGCTCTGGGGCCCAACTCGCCCTTTGGAAAGCAGATTGCACGTTGTAGCTTTCAGTTCTAGGCCAATGTGGCGCAACCAGAGCAGAAGATCTACTTCAGCCAGATCAGGCCTGCAAAGAAACTGCGTCTCACAGGCCTTTGTAAGAGATGTTCCCGGTAGGCTGTAAGAGCACTGTGCAGAGCGAGTTGTTTCTTAGCTTCCCAAAGAGCTGGAAGCAAGATGCTGTGGGGCCCAACTCGCCCTTTGTTAAGAAGCCTGCACGTTGTGCCTTTCAGCTCTAGGGCAATGTGGCACACCCAGGGCAGAAGTTCTGCTTCAGCCAGATCAGGCCTGCAAAGAAACTGCATTTCACAGGCCTTGGTAAGAGATGTTCCCAGTAGGCTGTAAGAGCACTGTGCAGAGTGAGTTGTTTCTTAGCTTCCCAAAGAGCTGGAAGGAAGATGATCTGGGGCCCAACTCGCCCTTTGCTAAGAAGCCTGCACATTGTGCCTTTCAGCTCTAGGGCAATGTTGCACACCCAGGGCAGAACTTCTACTTCAGCCTTATCAGGCCTGCAAAGAAACTGCGTTTCACAGGCATTTTTAAGAGATGTTCCCGGTAGGCTGTAAGAGCACTGTGCAGAGCGAGTTGTTTCTTAGCTTCCCAAAGAGCTGGAAGCAAGATGCTCTGGGGCCCAACTCGCCCTTTGGAAAGCAGACGGCACGTTGTAGCTTTCAGCTCTAGGGCAATGTGGCACACCCTGGGCAGAAGTTCTACTTCAGCCAGATCAGGCCTGCAAAGAAACTGCGTTTCACAGGCCTTTGTAAGAGATGTTCCCGGTAGGCTGTAAGAGCACTGTGCAGAGCGAGTTGTTTCTTAGCTTCCCAAAGAGCTGGAAGCAAGATGCTCTGGGGCCCAACTCGCCATTTGTTAAGAAGCCTGAACGTTGTGCTTTTCAGCTCTAGGGCAATGTGGCAGACCCAGGGCAGAAGTTCTACTTCAGCCAGATCAGGCCTGCAAAGAAACTGCGTTTCACAGGCCTTGGTAAGACATGTTCCCGGTAGGCTGTAAGAGCACTGTGCAGAGCGAGTTGTTTCTTAGCTTCCCAAAGAGCTGGAAGCAAGATGCTCTGGGGCCCAACTAGCCCTTTGGAAAGCAGACTGCACGTTGTAGCTTTCAGCTCTAGGGCAATGTGGCCCAACCAGAGCAGAACTTCTACTTCAGCCAGATCAGGCCTGCAAAGAAACTGCTTTTCACAGGCCTTTGTAAGACATGTTCCCGGTAGGCTGTAAGAGCACTGTGCAGAGCGAGTTGTTTCTTAGCTTCCCAAAGAGCTGGAAGCAAGATGCTCTGGGGCCCAACTCGCCCTTTATTAAGAAGCCTGCACGTTGTAACATTCAGCTGCACGGCAATGTGGCACACCCAGGGCAGAAGTTCTCCTTCAGGCAGATCAGGCCTGCAAAGAAACTGCGTTTCACAGGCCTTTGTAAGAGATGTTCCCGGTAGGCTGTAAGAGCACTGTGCAGAGCGAGTTGTTTCTTAGCTTCCCAAAGAGCTGGAAGCAAGATGCTCTGGGGCCCAACTCGCCCTTTGTCAAGAAGCCCGCACGTTGTGCCTTTCAGCTCTAGGGCAATGTGGCACACCCAGGGCAGAAGTTCTACTTCAGCCAGATCAGGCCTGCAAAGAAACTGTGTTTCACAGGCCTTTGTAAGAGATGTTCACCGTAGGCTGTAAGAGCACTGTGCAGAGCGAGCTGTTTCTTAGCTTCCCAAAGAGCTGGAAGCAAGATGCTCTGGGGCCCAACTCGCCCTTTGGAAAGCAGATTGCACGTTGTAGCTTTCAGTTCTAGGCCAATGTGGCGCAACCAGAGCAGAAGATCTACTTCAGCCAGATCAGGCCTGCAAAGAAACTGCGTCTCACAGGCCTTTGTAAGAGATGTTCCCGGTAGGCTGTAAGAGCACTGTGCAGAGCGAGTTGTTTCTTAGCTTCCCAAAGAGCTGGAAGCAAGATGCTCTGGGGCCCAACTCGCCCTTTGGAAAGCAGACTGCACGTTGTAGCTTTCAGCTCTAGGGCAATGTGGCGCAACCAGAGGAGAACTTCTACTTCAGCCAGATCAGGCCTGCAAAGAAACTGCGTTTCACAGGCCTTTGTAAGACATGCTCCCGGTAGGCTGTAAGAGCACTGTGTAGAGCGAGTTATTTCTTAGCTTCCCAAAGAGCTGGAAGCAAGATGCTGTGGTGCCCAACTCGCCCTTTTTTAAGAAGCCTGCACGTTGTGCCTTTCAGCTCTAGGGCAATGTGGCACACCCAGGGCAGAAGTTCTACTTCAGCCAGATCAGGCCTGCCAAGAAACTGCGTTTCACAGGCCTTTGTAAGAGATGTTCCCGGTAGGCTGTCAGAGCCCTGTGCAGAGCGAGTTGTTTCTTACCTTCCCAAAAAGGTTGAAGCAAGATGCTCTGGCGGCCAACTCGCCCTTTGTTAAGAAGCCTGCACGTTGTGCCTTTCAGCTCTAGGGCAATGTGGCACACCCAGGGCAGAAGTTCTACTTCAGCCAGATCAGGCCTGCAAAGAAACTGCGTTTCACAGGCCTTTGTAAGAGATGTTCCCGGTAGGCTGTAAGAGCACTGTGCAGAGCGAGTTGTTTCTTAGCTTCCCAAAGAGCTGGAAGCAAGATGCTCTGGGGCCCAACTCGACCTTTGTCAAGAAGCCCGCACGTTGTGCCTTTCAGCTCTAGGGCAATGTGGCACACCCAGGGCAGAAGTTCTACTGAAGCCAGATCAGGCCTGCAAAGAAACTGCGTTTCACAGGCCTTTGTAAGAGATGTTCCCAGTAGGCTGTAAGAGCACTGTGCAGAGCGAGTTGTTTCTTAGCTTCCCAAAGAGCTGGAAGCAAGATGCTCTGGGGCCCAACTCGCCCTTTGGAAAGCAGATTGCACGTTGTAGCTTTCAGTTCTAGGCCAATGTGGCGCAACCAGAGCAGAAGATCTACTTCAGCCAGATCAGGCCTGCAAAGAAACTGCGTCTCACAGGCCTTTGTAAGAGATGTTCCCGGTAGGCTGTAAGAGCACTGTGCAGAGCGAGTTGTTTCTTAGCTTCCCAAAGAGCTGGAAGCAAGATGCTGTGGGGCCCAACTCGCCCTTTGTTAAGAAGCCTGCACGTTGTGCCTTTCAGCTCTAGGGCAATGTGGCACACCCAGGGCAGAAGTTCTGCTTCAGCCAGATCAGGCCTGCAAAGAAACTGCATTTCACAGGCCTTGGTAAGAGATGTTCCCAGTAGGCTGTAAGAGCACTGTGCAGAGTGAGTTGTTTCTTAGCTTCCCAAAGAGCTGGAAGGAAGATGATCTGGGGCCCAACTCGCCCTTTGCTAAGAAGCCTGCACATTGTGCCTTTCAGCTCTAGGGCAATGTTGCACACCCAGGGCAGAACTTCTACTTCAGCCTTATCAGGCCTGCAAAGCAACTGCGTTTCACAGGCCTTTTTAAGAGATGTTCCCGGTAGGCTGTAAGAGCACTGTGCAGAGCGAGTTGTTTCTTAGCTTCCCAAAGAGCTGGAAGCAAGATGCTCTGGGGCCCAACTCGCCCTTTGGAAAGCAGACGGCACGTTGTAGCTTTCAGCTCTAGGGCAATGTGGCACACCCTGGGCAGAAGTTCTACTTCAGCCAGATCAGGCCTGCAAAGAAACTGCCTTTCACAGGCCTTTGTAAGAGATGTTCCCGGTAGGCTGTAAGAGAACTGTGCAGAGCGAGTTCTTTCTTAGCTTCCCAAAGAGCTGGAAGCAAGATGCTCTGGGGCCCAACACGCCATTTGTTAAGAAGCCTGAACGTTGTGCTTTTCAGCTCTAGGGCAATGTGGCAGACCCAGGGCAGAAGTTCTACTTCAGCCAGATCAGGCCTGCAAAGAAACTGCGTTTCACAGGCCTTGGTAAGACATGTTCCCGGTAGGCTGTAAGAGCACTGTGCAGAGCGAGTTGTTTCTTAGCTTCCCAAAGAGCTGGAAGCAAGATGCTCTGGGGCCCAACTCGCCCTTTGGAAAGCAGACTGCACGTTGTAGCTTTCAGCTCTAGGGCAATGTGGCCCAACCAGAGCAGAACTTCTACTTCAGCCAGATCAGGCCTGCAAAGAAACTGCTTTTCACAGGCCTTTGTAAGACATGTTCCCGGTAGGCTGTAAGAGCACTGTGCAGAGCGAGTTGTTTCTTAGCTTCCCAAAGAGCTGGAAGCAAGATGCTCTGGGGCCCAACTCGCCCTTTGTTAATTAGCCTGCACGTTGTGCCTTTCAGCTCTAGGGCAATGTGGCACACCCACGGCAGAAGTTCTACTTCAGCCAGATCAGGCCTGCAAAGAAACTGCGTTTCACAGGCCTTTGTAAGAGATGTTCCCGGTAGGCTGTAAGAGCACTGTGCAGAGCGAGTTGTTTCTTAGCTTCCCAAAGAGCTGGAAGCAAGATGCTCTGGGGCCCAACTCGCCCTTTGTTAAGAAGCCTGCACGTTGTAACATTCAGCTGCACGGCAATGTGGCACACCCAGGGCAGAAGTTCTCCTTCAGGCAGATCAGGCCTGCAAAGAAACTGCGTTTCACAGGCCTTTGTAAGAGATGTTCCCGGTAGGCTGTAAGAGCACTGTGCAGAGCGAGTTGTTTCTTAGCTTCCCAAAGAGCTGGAAGCAAGATGCTCTGGGGCCCAACTCGCCCTTTGGAAAGAAGCCCGCACGTTGTGCCTTTCAGCTCTAGGGCAATGTGGCACACCCAGGGCAGAAGTTCTACTTCAGCCAGATCAGGCCTGCAAAGAAACTGTGTTTCACAGGCCTTTGTAAGAGATGTTCACCGTAGGCTGTAAGAGCACTGTGCAGAGCGAGCTGTTTCTTAGCTTCCCAAAGAGCTGGAAGCAAGATGCTCTGGGGCCCAACTCGCCCTTTGGAAAGCAGATTGCACGTTGTAGCTTTCAGTTCTAGGCCAATGTGGCGCAACCAGAGCAGAAGATCTACTTCAGCCAGATCAGGCCTGCAAAGAAACTGCGTCTCACAGGCCTTTGTAAGAGATGTTCCCGGTAGGCTGTAAGAGCACTGTGCAGAGCGAATTGTTTCTTAGCTTCCCAAAGAGCTGGAAGCAAGATGCTCTGGGGCCCAACTCGCCCTTTGTTAAGAAGCCTGCACGTTGTGCCTTTCAGCTCTAGGGCAATGTGGCACACCCAGGGCAGAAGTTCTACTTCAGCCAGATCAGGCCTGCAAAGAAACTGCGTTTCACAGGCCTTTGTAAGAGATGTTCCCGGTAGGCTGTAAGAGCACTGTGCAGAGCGAGTTGTTTCTTAGCTTCCCAAAGAGCTGGAAGCAAGATGCTCTGGGGCCCAACTCGCCCTTTGGAAAGCAGACTGCACGTTGTAGCTTTCAGCTCTAGGGCAATGTGGCGCAACCAGAGCAGATCTTCTACTTCAGCCAGATCAGGCCTGCAAAGAAACTGCGTTTCACAGGCCTTTGTAAGACATGCTCCCGGTAGGCTGTAAGAGCACTGTGTAGAGCGAGCTGTTTCTTAGCTTCCCAAAGAGCTGGAAGCAAGATGCTGTGGTGCCCAACTCGCCCTTTTTTAAGAAGCCTGCACGTTGTGCCTTTCAGCTCTAGGGCAATGTGGCACACCCAGGGCAGAAGTTCTACTTCAGCCAGATCAGGCCTGCCAAGAAACTGCGTTTCACAGGCCTTTGTAAGAGATGTTCCCGGTAGGCTGTCAGAGCCCTGTGCAGAGCGAGTTGTTTCTTACCTTCCCAAAAAGGTTGAAGCAAGATGCTCTGGCGCCCAATTCGCCCTTTGTTAAGAAGCCTGCACGTTGTGCCTTTCAGCTCTAGGGCAATGTGGCACACCCAGGGCAGAAGTTCTACTTCAGCCAGATCAGGCCTGCAAAGAAACTGCGTTTCACAGGCCTTTGTAAGAGATGTTCCCAGTAGGCTGTAAGAGCACTGTGCAGAGCGAGTTGTTTCTTAGCTTCCGAAAGAGCTGGAAGCAAGATGCTCTGGGGCCCAACTCGCCCTTTGTCAAGAAGCCCGCAGGTTGTGCCTTTCAGCTCTAGGGCAATGTGGCACACCCAGGGCAGAAGTTCTACTTCAGCCAGATCAGGCCTGCAAAGAAACTGCGTTTCACAGGCCTTTGTAAGAGATGTTCCCGGTAGGCTGTAAGAGCACTGTGCAGAGCGAGTTGTTTCTTAGCTTCCCAAAGAGCTGGAAGCAAGATGCTCTGGGGCCCAACTCGCCCTTTGTCAAGAAGCCCGCACGTTGTGCCTTTCAGCTCTAGGGCAATGTGGCACACCCAGGGCAGAAGTTCTACTTCAGCCAGATCAGGCCTGCAAAGAAACTGCGTTTCACAGGCCTTTGTAAGAGATGTTCCCGGTAGGCTGTAAGAGCACTGTGCAGAGCGAGTTGTTTCTTAGCTTCCCAAAGAGCTGGAAGCAAGATGCTCTGGGGCCCAACTCGCCCTTTGGAAAGCAGATTGCACGTTGTAGCTTTCAGATCTAGGCCAATGTGGCGCAACCAGAGCAGAAGATCTACTTCAGCCAGATCAGGCCTGCAAAGAAACTGCGTCTCACAGGCCTTTGTAAGAGATGTTCCCGGTAGGCTGTAAGAGCACTGTGCAGAGCGAGTTGTTTCTTAGCTTCCCAAAGAGCTGGAAGCAAGATGCTCTGGGGCCCAACTCGCCATTTGTTAAGAAGCCTGCACGTTGTGCCTTTCAGCTCTAGGGCAATGTGGCACACCCAGGGCAGAAGTTCTACTTCAGCCAGATCAGGCCTGCAAAGAAACTGCGTTTCACAGGCCTTTGTAAGAGATGTTCCCGGTAGGCTGTAAGAGCACTGTGCAGAGCGAGTTGTTTCTTAGCTTCCCAAAGAGCTGGAAGCAAGATGCTCTGGGGCCCAACTCGCCCTTTGGAAAGCAGACTGCACGTTGTAGCTTTCAGCTCTAGGGCAATGTGGCGCAACCAGAGCAGAACTTCTACTTCAGCCAGATCAGGCCTGCAAAGAAACTGCGTTTCACAGGCCTTTGTAAGACATGCTCCCGGTAGGCTGTAAGAGCACTGTGCAGAGCGAGTTGTTTCTTAGCTTCCCAAAGAGCTGGAAGCAAGATGCTGTGGGGCCCAACTCGCCCTTTGGAAAGAAGCCTGCACGTTGTGCCTTTCAGCTCTAGGGCAAAGTAGCACACCCAGAGCAGAAGTCCTACTTCAGCCAGATCAGGCCTGCAAAGAAACTGCGTTTCACAGGCCTTTGGAAGAGATGTTCCCGGTAGGCTGTAAGAGCACTGTGCAGAGCGAGTTGTTTCCTAGCTTCCCAAAGAGCTGGAAGCAAGATGCTGTGGGGCCCAACTCGCCCTTTGGAAAGAAGCCTGCACGTTGTGCCTTTCAGCTCTAGGGCAAAGTAGCACACCCTGAGGAGAAGTCCTACTTCAGCCAGATCAGGCCTGCAAAGAAACTGCGTTTCACAGGCCTATGGAAGAGATGTTCCCACTAGGCTGTAAGAGCACTGTGCAGAGCGAGTTGTTTCTTAGCTTCCCAAAGAGCTGGAAGCAAGATGCTGTGGGGCCCAACTCGCCCTTTGTCAAGAAGCCCGCACGTTGTGCCTTTCAGCTCTAGGGCAATGTGGCACACCCAGGGCAGAAGTTCTACTGAAGCCAGATCAGGCCTGCAAAGAAACTGCGTTTCACAGGCCTTTGTAAGAGATGTTCCCAGTAGGCTGTAAGAGCACTGTGCAGAGCGAGTTGTTTCTTAGCTTCCCAAAGAGCTGGAAGCAAGATGCTCTGGGGCCCAACTCGCCCTTTGGAAAGCAGATTGCACGTTGTAGCTTTCAGTTCTAGGCCAATGTGGCGCAACCAGAGCAGAAGATCTACTTCAGCCAGATCAGGCCTGCAAAGAAACTGCGTCTCACAGGCCTTTGTAAGAGATGTTCCCGGTAGGCTGTAAGAGCACTGTGCAGAGCGAGTTGTTTCTTAGCTTCCCAAAGAGCTGGAAGCAAGATGCTGTGGGGCCCAACTCGCCCTTTGTTAAGAAGCCTGCACGTTGTGCCTTTCAGCTCTAGGGCAATGTGGCACACCCAGGGCAGAAGTTCTGCTTCAGCCAGATCAGGCCTGCAAAGAAACTGCATTTCACAGGCCTTGGTAAGAGATGTTCCCAGTAGGCTGTAAGAGCACTGTGCAGAGTGAGTTGTTTCTTAGCTTCCCAAAGAGCTGGAAGGAAGATGATCTGGGGCCCAACTCGCCCTTTGCTAAGAAGCCTGCACATTGTGCCTTTCAGCTCTAGGGCAATGTTGCACACCCAGGGCAGAACTTCTACTTCAGCCTTATCAGGCCTGCAAAGCAACTGCGTTTCACAGGCCTTTTTAAGAGATGTTCCCGGTAGGCTGTAAGAGCACTGTGCAGAGCGAGTTGTTTCTTAGCTTCCCAAAGAGCTGGAAGCAAGATGCTCTGGGGCCCAACTCGCCCTTTGGAAAGCAGACGGCACGTTGTAGCTTTCAGCTCTAGGGCAATGTGGCACACCCTGGGCAGAAGTTCTACTTCAGCCAGATCAGGCCTGCAAAGAAACTGCCTTTCACAGGCCTTTGTAAGAGATGTTCCCGGTAGGCTGTAAGAGAACTGTGCAGAGCGAGTTCTTTCTTAGCTTCCCAAAGAGCTGGAAGCAAGATGCTCTGGGGCCCAACACGCCATTTGTTAAGAAGCCTGAACGTTGTGCTTTTCAGCTCTAGGGCAATGTGGCAGACCCAGGGCAGAAGTTCTACTTCAGCCAGATCAGGCCTGCAAAGAAACTGCGTTTCACAGGCCTTGGTAAGACATGTTCCCGGTAGGCTGTAAGAGCACTGTGCAGAGCGAGTTGTTTCTTAGCTTCCCAAAGAGCTGGAAGCAAGATGCTCTGGGGCCCAACTCGCCCTTTGGAAAGCAGACTGCACGTTGTAGCTTTCAGCTCTAGGGCAATGTGGCCCAACCAGAGCAGAACTTCTACTTCAGCCAGATCAGGCCTGCAAAGAAACTGCTTTTCACAGGCCTTTGTAAGACATGTTCCCGGTAGGCTGTAAGAGCACTGTGCAGAGCGAGTTGTTTCTTAGCTTCCCAAAGAGCTGGAAGCAAGATGCTCTGGGGCCCAACTCGCCCTTTGTTAATTAGCCTGCACGTTGTGCCTTTCAGCTCTAGGGCAATGTGGCACACCCACGGCAGAAGTTCTACTTCAGCCAGATCAGGCCTGCAAAGAAACTGCGTTTCACAGGCCTTTGTAAGAGATGTTCCCGGTAGGCTGTAAGAGCACTGTGCAGAGCGAGTTGTTTCTTAGCTTCCCAAAGAGCTGGAAGCAAGATGCTCTGGGGCCCAACTCGCCCTTTGTTAAGAAGCCTGCACGTTGTAACATTCAGCTGCACGGCAATGTGGCACACCCAGGGCAGAAGTTCTCCTTCAGGCAGATCAGGCCTGCAAAGAAACTGCGTTTCACAGGCCTTTGTAAGAGATGTTCCCGGTAGGCTGTAAGAGCACTGTGCAGAGCGAGTTGTTTCTTAGCTTCCCAAAGAGCTGGAAGCAAGATGCTCTGGGGCCCAACTCGCCCTTTGTCAAGAAGCCCGCACGTTGTGCCTTTCAGCTCTAGGGCAATGTGGCACACCCAGGGCAGAAGTTCTACTTCAGCCAGATCAGGCCTGCAAAGAAACTGTGTTTCACAGGCCTTTGTAAGAGATGTTCACCGTAGGCTGTAAGAGCACTGTGCAGAGCGAGCTGTTTCTTAGCTTCCCAAAGAGCTGGAAGCAAGATGCTCTGGGGCCCAACTCGCCCTTTGGAAAGCAGATTGCACGTTGTAGCTTTCAGTTCTAGGCCAATGTGGCGCAACCAGAGCAGAAGATCTACTTCAGCCAGATCAGGCCTGCAAAGAAACTGCGTCTCACAGGCCTTTGTAAGAGATGTTCCCGGTAGGCTGTAAGAGCACTGTGCAGAGCGAATTGTTTCTTAGCTTCCCAAAGAGCTGGAAGCAAGATGCTCTGGGGCCCAACTCGCCCTTTGTTAAGAAGCCTGCACGTTGTGCCTTTCAGCTCTAGGGCAATGTGGCACACCCAGGGCAGAAGTTCTACTTCAGCCAGATCAGGCCTGCAAAGAAACTGCGTTTCACAGGCCTTTGTAAGAGATGTTCCCGGTAGGCTGTAAGAGCACTGTGCAGAGCGAGTTGTTTCTTAGCTTCCCAAAGAGCTGGAAGCAAGATGCTCTGGGGCCCAACTCGCCCTTTGGAAAGCAGACTGCACGTTGTAGCTTTCAGCTCTAGGGCAATGTGGCGCAACCAGAGCAGATCTTCTACTTCAGCCAGATCAGGCCTGCAAAGAAACTGCGTTTCACAGGCCTTTGTAAGACATGCTCCCGGTAGGCTGTAAGAGCACTGTGCAGAGCGAGCTGTTTCTTAGCTTCCCAAAGAGCTGGAAGCAAGATGCTGTGGTGCCCAACTCGCCCTTTTTTAAGAAGCCTGCACGTTGTGCCTTTCAGCTCTAGGGCAATGTGGCACACCCAGGGCAGAAGTTCTACTTCAGCCAGATCAGGCCTGCCAAGAAACTGCGTTTCACAGGCCTTTGTAAGAGATGTTCCCGGTAGGCTGTCAGAGCCCTGTGCAGAGCGAGTTGTTTCTTAGCTTCCCAAAAAGGTTGAAGCAAGATGCTCTGGCGCCCAACTCGCCCTTTGTTAAGAAGCCTGCACGTTGTGCCTTTCAGCTCTAGGGCAATGTGGCACACCCAGAGCAGAAGTCCTACTTCAGCCAGATCAGGCCTGCAAAGAAACTGCGTTTCACAGGCCTTTGTAAGAGATGTTCCCAGTAGGCTGTAAGAGCACTGTGCAGAGCGAGTTGTTTCTTAGCTTCCGAAAGAGCTGGAAGCAAGATGCTGTGGGGCCCAACTCGCCCTTTGTCAAGAAGCCCGCAGGTTGTGCCTTTCAGCTCTAGGGCAATGTAGCACACCCAGGGCAGAAGTTCTACTTCAGCCAGATCAGGCCTGCAAAGAAACTGCGTTTCACAGGCCTTTGTAAGAGATGTTCCCGGTAGGCTGTAAGAGCACTGTGCAGAGCGAGTTGTTTCTTAGCTTCCCAAAGAGCTGGAAGCAAGATGCTCTGGGGCCCAACTCGCCCTTTGTAAAGAAGCCCGCACGTTGTGCCTTTCAGCTCTAGGGCAATGTGGCACACCCAGGGCAGAAGTTCTACTTCAGCCAGATCAGGCCTGCAAAGAAACTGCGTTTCACAGGCCTTTGTAAGAGATGTTCCCGGTAGGCTGTAAGAGCACTGTGCAGAGCGAGTTGTTTCTTAGCTTCCCAAAGAGCTCGAAGCAAGATGCTCTGGGGCCCAACTCGCCCTTTGGAAAGCAGATTGCACGTTGTAGCTTTCAGATCTAGGCCAATGTAGCGCAACCAGAGCAGAAGATCTACTTCAGCCAGATCAGGCCTGCAAAGAAACTGCGTCTCACAGGCCTTTGGAAGAGATGTTCCCGGTAGGCTGTAAGAGCACTGTGCAGAGCGAGTTGTTTCTTAGCTTCCCAAAGAGCTGGAAGCAAGATGCTCTGGGGCCCAACTCGCCCTTTGTTAAGAAGCCTGCACGTTGTGCCTTTCAGCTCTAGGGCAATGTGGCACACCCAGAGCAGAAGTTCTACTTCAGCCAGATCAGGCCTGCAAAGAAACTGCGTTTCACAGGCCTTTGTAAGAGATGTTCCCGGTAGGCTGTAAGAGCACTGTGCAGAGCGAGTTGTTTCTTAGCTTCCCAAAGAGCTGGAAGCAAGATGCTCTGGGGCCCAACTCGCCCTTTGGAAAGCAGACTGCACGTTGTACCTTTCAGCTCTAGGGCAATGTGGCGCAACCAGAGCAGAACTTCTACTTCAGCCAGATCAGGCCTGCAAAGAAACTGCGTTTCACAGGCCTTTGTAAGACATGCTCCCGGTAGGCTGTAAGAGCACTGTGCAGAGCGAGTTGTTTCTTAGCTTCCCAAAGAGCTGGAAGCAAGATGCTGTGGGGCCCAACTCGCCCTTTGGAAAGAAGCCTGCACGTTGTGCCTTTCAGCTCTAGGGCAAAGTAGCACACCCAGAGCAGAAGTCCTACTTCAGCCAGATCAGGCCTGCAAAGAAACTGCGTTTCACAGGCCTTTGGAAGAGATGTTCCCGGTAGGCTGTAAGAGCACTGTGCAGAGCGAGTTGTTTCTTAGCTTCCCAAAGAGCTGGAAGCAAGATGCTGTGGGGCCCAACTCGCCCTTTGGAAAGAAGCCTGCACGTTGTGCCTTTCAGCTCTAGGGCAAAGTAGCACACCCAGAGCAGAAGTCCTACTTCAGCCAGATCAGGCCTGCAAAGAAACTGCGTTTCACAGGCCTATGGAAGAGATGTTCCCACTAGGCTGTAAGAGCACTGTGCAGAGCGAGTTGTTTCTTAGCTTCCCAAAGAGCTGGAAGCAAGATGCTGTGGGGCCCAACTCGCCCTTTGGAAAGAAGCCTGCACGTTGTGCCTTTCAGCTCTAGGGCAAAGTAGCACACCCAGAGCAGAAGTCCTACTTCAGCCAGATCAGGCCTGCAAAGAAACTGCGTTTCACAGGCCTTTGGAAGAGATGTTCCCGGTAGGCTGTAAGAGCACTGTGCAGAGCGAGTTGTTTCTTAGCTTCCCAAAGAGCTGGAAGCAAGATGCTGTGGGGCCCAACTCGCCCTTTGGAAAGAAGCCTGCACGTTGTGCCTTTCAGCTCTAGGGCAAAGTAGCACACCCAGAGCAGAAGTCCTACTTCAGCCAGATCAGGCCTGCAAAGAAACTGCGTTTCACAGGTCTATGGAAGAGATGTTCCCCGTAGGCTGTAAGAGCACTGTGCAGAGCGAGTTGTTTCTTAGCTTCCCAAAGAGCTGGAAGCAAGATGCTGTGGGGCCCAACTCGCCCTTTGGTAAGAAGCCTGCACGTTGTGCCTTTCAGCTCTAGGGCAAAGTAGCACACCCAGAGCAGAAGTCCTACTTCAGCCAGATCAGGCCTGCAAAGAAACTGCGTTTCACAGGCCTTTGGAAGAGATGTTCCCGGTAGGCTGTAAGAGCACTGTGCAGAGCGAGTTGTTTCTTAGCTTCCCAAAGAGCTGGAAGCAAGATGCTGTGGGGCCCAACTCGCCCTTTGGAAAGAAGCCTGCACGTTGTGCCTTTCAGCTCTAGGGCAAAGTAGCACACCCAGAGCAGAAGTCCTACTTCAGCCAGATCAGGCCTGCAAAGAAACTGCGTTTCACAGGCCTTTGGAAGAGATGTTCCCGGTAGGCTGTAAGAGCACTGTGCAGAGCGAGTTGTTTCTTAGCTTCCCAAAGAGCTGGAAGCAAGATGCTGTGGGGCCCAACTCGCCCTTTGGAAAGAAGCCTGCACGTTGTGCCTTTCAGCTCTAGGGCAAAGTAGCACACCCAGAGCAGAAGTCCTACTTCAGCCAGATCAGGCCTGCAAAGAAACTGCGTTTCACAGGCCTTTGGAAGAGATGTTCCCGGTAGGCTGTAAGAGCACTGTGCAGAGCGAGTTGTTTCTTAGCTTCCCAAAGAGCTGGAAGCAAGATGCTGTGGGGCCCAACTCGCCCTTTGGAAAGAAGCCTGCACGTTGTGCCTTTCAGCTCTAGGGCAAAGTAGCACACCCAGAGCAGAAGTCCTACTTCAGCCAGATCAGGCCTGCAAAGAAACTGCGTTTCACAGGCCTTTGGAAGAGATGTTCCCGGTAGGCTGTAAGAGCACTGTGCAGAGCGAGTTGTTTCTTAGCTTCCCAAAGAGCTGGAAGCAAGATGCTGTGGGGCCCAACTCGCCCTTTGGAAAGAAGCCTGCACGTTGTGCCTTTCAGCTCTAGGGCAAAGTAGCACACCCAGAGCAGAAGTCCTACTTCAGCCAGATCAGGCCTGCAAAGAAACTGCGTTTCACAGGCCTTTGGAAGAGATGTTCCCGGTAGGCTGTAAGAGCACTGTGCAGAGCGAGTTGTTTCTTAGCTTCCCAAAGAGCTGGAAGCAAGATGCTGTGGGGCCCAACTCGCCCTTTGGAAAGAAGCCTGCACGTTGTGCCTTTCAGCTCTAGGGCAAAGTAGCACACCCAGAGCAGAAGTCCTACTTCAGCCAGATCAGGCCTGCAAAGAAACTGCGTTTCACAGGCCTTTGGAAGAGATGTTCCCGGTAGGCTGTAAGAGCACTGTGCAGAGCGAGTTGTTTCTTAGCTTCCCAAAGAGCTGGAAGCAAGATGCTGTGGGGCCCAACTCGCCCTTTGGAAAGAAGCCTGCACGTTGTGCCTTTCAGCTCTAGGGCAAAGTAGCACACCCAGAGCAGAAGTCCTACTTCAGCCAGATCAGGCCTGCAAAGAAACTGCGTTTCACAGGCCTTTGGAAGAGATGTTCCCGGTAGGCTGTAAGAGCACTGTGCAGAGCGAGTTGTTTCTTAGCTTCCCAAAGAGCTGGAAGCAAGATGCTGTGGGGCCCAACTCGCCCTTTGGAAAGAAGCCTGCACGTTGTGCCTTTCAGCTCTAGGGCAAAGTAGCACACCCAGAGCAGAAGTCCTACTTCAGCCAGATCAGGCCTGCAAAGAAACTGCGTTTCACAGGCCTTTGGAAGAGATGTTCCCGGTAGGCTGTAAGAGCACTGTGCAGAGCGAGTTGTTTCTTAGCTTCCCAAAGAGCTGGAAGCAAGATGCTGTGGGGCCCAACTCGCCCTTTGGAAAGAAGCCTGCACGTTGTGCCTTTCAGCTCTAGGGCAAAGTAGCACACCCAGAGCAGAAGTCCTACTTCAGCCAGATCAGGCCTGCAAAGAAACTGCGTTTCACAGGCCTTTGGAAGAGATGTTCCCGGTAGGCTGTAAGAGCACTGTGCAGAGCGAGTTGTTTCTTAGCTTCCCAAAGAGCTGGAAGCAAGATGCTGTGGGGCCCAACTCGCCCTTTGGAAAGAAGCCTGCACGTTGTGCCTTTCAGCTCTAGGGCAAAGTAGCACACCCAGAGCAGAAGTCCTACTTCAGCCAGATCAGGCCTGCAAAGAAACTGCGTTTCACAGGCCTTTGGAAGAGATGTTCCCGGTAGGCTGTAAGAGCACTGTGCAGAGCGAGTTGTTTCTTAGCTTCCCAAAGAGCTGGAAGCAAGATGCTGTGGGGCCCAACTCGCCCTTTGGAAAGAAGCCTGCACGTTGTGCCTTTCAGCTCTAGGGCAAAGTAGCACACCCAGAGCAGAAGTCCTACTTCAGCCAGATCAGGCCTGCAAAGAAACTGCGTTTCACAGGCCTTTGGAAGAGATGTTCCCGGTAGGCTGTAAGAGCACTGTGCAGAGCGAGTTGTTTCTTAGCTTCCCAAAGAGCTGGAAGCAAGATGCTGTGGGGCCCAACTCGCCCTTTGGAAAGAAGCCTGCACGTTGTGCCTTTCAGCTCTAGGGCAAAGTAGCACACCCAGAGCAGAAGTCCTACTTCAGCCAGATCAGGCCTGCAAAGAAACTGCGTTTCACAGGCCTTTGGAAGAGATGTTCCCGGTAGGCTGTAAGAGCACTGTGCAGAGCGAGTTGTTTCTTAGCTTCCCAAAGAGCTGGAAGCAAGATGCTGTGGGGCCCAACTCGCCCTTTGGAAAGAAGCCTGCACGTTGTGCCTTTCAGCTCTAGGGCAAAGTAGCACACCCAGAGCAGAAGTCCTACTTCAGCCAGATCAGGCCTGCAAAGAAACTGCGTTTCACAGGCCTTGGTAAGAGATGTTCCCGGTAGGCTGTAAGAGCACTGTGCAGAGCGAGTTGTTTCTTAGCTTCCCAAAGAGCTGGAAGCAAGATGCTGTGGGGCCCAACTCGCCCTTTGGAAAGAAGCCTGCACGTTGTGCCTTTCAGCTCTAGGGCAAAGTAGCACACCCAGAGCAGAAGTCCTACTTCAGCCAGATCAGGCCTGCAAAGAAACTGCGTTTCACAGGCCTTTGGAAGAGATGTTCCCGGTAGGCTGTAAGAGCACTGTGCAGAGCGAGTTGTTTCTTAGCTTCCCAAAGAGCTGGAAGCAAGATGCTGTGGGGCCCAACTCGCCCTTTGGAAAGAAGCCTGCACGTTGTGCCTTTCAGCTCTAGGGCAAAGTAGCACACCCAGAGCAGAAGTCCTACTTCAGCCAGATCAGGCCTGCAAAGAAACTGCGTTTCACAGGCCTTTGGAAGAGATGTTCCCGGTAGGCTGTAAGAGCACTGTGCAGAGCGAGTTGTTTCTTAGCTTCCCAAAGAGCTGGAAGCAAGATGCTGTGGGGCCCAACTCGCCCTTTGGAAAGAAGCCTGCACGTTGTGCCTTTCAGCTCTAGGGCAAAGTAGCACACCCAGAGCAGAAGTCCTACTTCAGCCAGATCAGGCCTGCAAAGAAACTGCGTTTCACAGGCCTTTGGAAGAGATGTTCCCGGTAGGCTGTAAGAGCACTGTGCAGAGCGAGTTGTTTCTTAGCTTCCCAAAGAGCTGGAAGCAAGATGCTGTGGGGCCCAACTCGCCCTTTGGAAAGAAGCCTGCACGTTGTGCCTTTCAGCTCTAGGGCAAAGTAGCACACCCAGAGCAGAAGTCCTACTTCAGCCAGATCAGGCCTGCAAAGAAACTGCGTTTCACAGGCCTTTGGAAGAGATGTTCCCGGTAGGCTGTAAGAGCACTGTGCAGAGCGAGTTGTTTCTTAGCTTCCCAAAGAGCTGGAAGCAAGATGCTGTGGGGCCCAACTCGCCCTTTGGAAAGAAGCCTGCACGTTGTGCCTTTCAGCTCTAGGGCAAAGTAGCACACCCAGAGCAGAAGTCCTACTTCAGCCAGATCAGGCCTGCAAAGAAACTGCGTTTCACAGGCCTTTGGAAGAGATGTTCCCGGTAGGCTGTAAGAGCACTGTGCAGAGCGAGTTGTTTCTTAGCTTCCCAAAGAGCTGGAAGCAAGATGCTGTGGGGCCCAACTCGCCCTTTGGAAAGAAGCCTGCACGTTGTGCCTTTCAGCTCTAGGGCAAAGTAGCACACCCAGAGCACAAGTCCTACTTCAGCCAGATCAGGCCTGCAAAGAAACTGCGTTTCACAGGCCTTTGGAAGAGATGTTCCCGGTAGGCTGTAAGAGCACTGTGCAGAGCGAGTTGTTTCTTAGCTTCCCAAAGAGCTGGAAGCAAGATGCTGTGGGGCCCAACTCGCCCTTTGGAAAGAAGCCTGCACGTTGTGCCTTTCAGCTCTAGGGCAAAGTAGCACACCCAGAGCAGAAGTCCTACTTCAGCCAGATCAGGCCTGCAAAGAAACTGCGTTTCACAGGCCTTTGGAAGAGATGTTCCCACTAGGCTGTAAGAGCACTGTGCAGAGCGAGTTGTTTCTTAGCTTCCCAAAGAGCTGGAAGCAAGATGCTGTGGGGCCCAACTCGCCCTTTGGAAAGAAGCCTGCACGTTGTGCCTTTCAGCTCTAGGGCAAAGTAGCACACCCAGAGCAGAAGTCCTACTTCAGCCAGATCAGGCCTGCAAAGAAACTGCGTTTCACAGGCCTTTGGAAGAGATGTTCCCACTAGGCTGTAAGAGCACTGTGCAGAGCGAGTTGTTTCTTAGCTTCCCAAAGAGCTGGAAGCAAGATGCTGTGGGGCCCAACTCGCCCTTTGGAAAGAAGCCTGCACGTTGTGCCTTTCAGCTCTAGGGCAAAGTAGCACACCCAGAGCAGAAGTCCTACTTCAGCCAGATCAGGCCTGCAAAGAAACTGCGTTTCACAGGCCTTTGGAAGAGATGTTCCCGGTAGGCTGTAAGAGCACTGTGCAGAGCGAGTTGTTTCTTAGCTTCCCAAAGAGCTGGAAGCAAGATGCTGTGGGGCCCAACTCGCCCTTTGGAAAGAAGCCTGCACGTTGTGCCTTTCAGCTCTAGGGCAAAGTAGCACACCCAGAGCACAAGTCCTACTTCAGCCAGATCAGGCCTGCAAAGAAACTGCGTTTCACAGGCCTTTGGAAGAGATGTTCCCGGTAGGCTGTAAGAGCACTGTGCAGAGCGAGTTGTTTCTTAGCTTCCCAAAGAGCTGGAAGCAAGATGCTGTGGGGCCCAACTCGCCCTTTGGAAAGAAGCCTGCACGTTGTGCCTTTCAGCTCTAGGGCAAAGTAGCACACCCAGAGCAGAAGTCCTACTTCAGCCAGATCAGGCCTGCAAAGAAACTGCGTTTCACAGGCCTTTGGAAGAGATGTTCCCGGTAGGCTGTAAGAGCACTGTGCAGAGCGAGTTGTTTCTTAGCTTCCCAAAGAGCTGGAAGCAAGATGCTGTGGGGCCCAACTCGCCCTTTGGAAAGAAGCCTGCACGTTGTGCCTTTCAGCTCTAGGGCAAAGTAGCACACCCAGAGCAGAAGTCCTACTTCAGCCAGATCAGGCCTGCAAAGAAACTGCGTTTCACAGGCCTTTGGAAGAGATGTTCCCGGTAGGCTGTAAGAGCACTGTGCAGAGCGAGTTGTTTCTTAGCTTCCCAAAGAGCTGGAAGCAAGATGCTGTGGGGCCCAACTCGCCCTTTGGAAAGAAGCCTGCACGTTGTGCCTTTCAGCTCTAGGGCAAAGTAGCACACCCAGAGCAGAAGTCCTACTTCAGCCAGATCAGGCCTGCAAAGAAACTGCGTTTCACAGGCCTTTGGAAGAGATGTTCCCACTAGGCTGTAAGAGCACTGTGCAGAGCGAGTTGTTTCTTAGCTTCCCAAAGAGCTGGAAGCAAGATGCTGTGGGGCCCAACTCGCCCTTTGGAAAGAAGCCTGCACGTTGTGCCTTTCAGCTCTAGGGCAAAGTAGCACACCCAGAGCAGAAGTCCTACTTCAGCCAGATCAGGCCTGCAAAGAAACTGCGTTTCACAGGCCTTTGGAAGAGATGTTCCCGGTAGGCTGTAAGAGCACTGTGCAGAGCGAGTTGTTTCTTAGCTTCCCAAAGAGCTGGAAGCAAGATGCTGTGGGGCCCAACTCGCCCTTTGGAAAGAAGCCTGCACGTTGTGCCTTTCAGCTCTAGGGCAAAGTAGCACACCCAGAGCACAAGTCCTACTTCAGCCAGATCAGGCCTGCAAAGAAACTGCGTTTCACAGGCCTTTGGAAGAGATGTTCCCGGTAGGCTGTAAGAGCACTGTGCAGAGCGAGTTGTTTCTTAGCTTCCCAAAGAGCTGGAAGCAAGATGCTGTGGGGCCCAACTCGCCCTTTGGAAAGAAGCCTGCACGTTGTGCCTTTCAGCTCTAGGGCAAAGTAGCACACCCAGAGCAGAAGTCCTACTTCAGCCAGATCAGGCCTGCAAAGAAACTGCGTTTCACAGGCCTTTGGAAGAGATGTTCCCACTAGGCTGTAAGAGCACTGTGCAGAGCGAGTTGTTTCTTAGCTTCCCAAAGAGCTGGAAGCAAGATGCTGTGGGGCCCAACTCGCCCTTTGGAAAGAAGCCTGCACGTTGTGCCTTTCAGCTCTAGGGCAAAGTAGCACACCCAGAGCAGAAGTCCTACTTCAGCCAGATCAGGCCTGCAAAGAAACTGCGTTTCACAGGCCTTTGGAAGAGATGTTCCCGGTAGGCTGTAAGAGCACTGTGCAGAGCGAGTTGTTTCTTAGCTTCCCAAAGAGCTGGAAGCAAGATGCTGTGGGGCCCAACTCGCCCTTTGGAAAGAAGCCTGCACGTTGTGCCTTTCAGCTCTAGGGCAAAGTAGCACACCCAGAGCAGAAGTCCTACTTCAGCCAGATCAGGCCTGCAAAGAAACTGCGTTTCACAGGCCTTTGGAAGAGATGTTCCCGGTAGGCTGTAAGAGCACTGTGCAGAGCGAGTTGTTTCTTAGCTTCCCAAAGAGCTGGAAGCAAGATGCTGTGGGGCCCAACTCGCCCTTTGGAAAGAAGCCTGCACGTTGTGCCTTTCAGCTCTAGGGCAAAGTAGCACACCCAGAGCAGAAGTCCTACTTCAGCCAGATCAGGCCTGCAAAGAAACTGCGTTTCACAGGCCTTTGGAAGAGATGTTCCCGGTAGGCTGTAAGAGCACTGTGCAGAGCGAGTTGTTTCTTAGCTTCCCAAAGAGCTGGAAGCAAGATGCTGTGGGGCCCAACTCGCCCTTTGGAAAGAAGCCTGCACGTTGTGCCTTTCAGCTCTAGGGCAAAGTAGCACACCCAGAGCAGAAGTCCTACTTCAGCCAGATCAGGCCTGCAAAGAAACTGCGTTTCACAGGCCTTTGGAAGAGATGTTCCCGGTAGGCTGTAAGAGCACTGTGCAGAGCGAGTTGTTTCTTAGCTTCCCAAAGAGCTGGAAGCAAGATGCTGTGGGGCCCAACTCGCCCTTTGGAAAGAAGCCTGCACGTTGTGCCTTTCAGCTCTAGGGCAAAGTAGCACACCCAGAGCAGAAGTCCTACTTCAGCCAGATCAGGCCTGCAAAGAAACTGCGTTTCACAGGCCTTTGGAAGAGATGTTCCCGGTAGGCTGTAAGAGCACTGTGCAGAGCGAGTTGTTTCTTAGCTTCCCAAAGAGCTGGAAGCAAGATGCTGTGGGGCCCAACTCGCCCTTTGGAAAGAAGCCTGCACGTTGTGCCTTTCAGCTCTAGGGCAAAGTAGCACACCCAGAGCAGAAGTCCTACTTCAGCCAGATCAGGCCTGCAAAGAAACTGCGTTTCACAGGCCTTTGGAAGAGATGTTCCCGGTAGGCTGTAAGAGCACTGTGCAGAGCGAGTTGTTTCTTAGCTTCCCAAAGAGCTGGAAGCAAGATGCTGTGGGGCCCAACTCGCCCTTTGGAAAGAAGCCTGCACGTTGTGCCTTTCAGCTCTAGGGCAAAGTAGCACACCCAGAGCAGAAGTCCTACTTCAGCCAGATCAGGCCTGCAAAGAAACTGCGTTTCACAGGCCTTTGGAAGAGATGTTCCCGGTAGGCTGTAAGAGCACTGTGCAGAGCGAGTTGTTTCTTAGCTTCCCAAAGAGCTGGAAGCAAGATGCTGTGGGGCCCAACTCGCCCTTTGGAAAGAAGCCTGCACGTTGTGCCTTTCAGCTCTAGGGCAAAGTAGCACACCCAGAGCAGAAGTCCTACTTCAGCCAGATCAGGCCTGCAAAGAAACTGCGTTTCACAGGCCTTTGGAAGAGATGTTCCCGGTAGGCTGTAAGAGCACTGTGCAGAGCGAGTTGTTTCTTAGCTTCCCAAAGAGCTGGAAGCAAGATGCTGTGGGGCCCAACTCGCCCTTTGGAAAGAAGCCTGCACGTTGTGCCTTTCAGCTCTAGGGCAAAGTAGCACACCCAGAGCAGAAGTCCTACTTCAGCCAGATCAGGCCTGCAAAGAAACTGCGTTTCACAGGCCTTTGGAAGAGATGTTCCCTGTAGGCTGTAAGAGCACTGTGCAGAGCGAGTTGTTTCTTAGCTTCCCAAAGAGCTGGAAGCAAGATGCTGTGGGGCCCAACTCGCCCTTTGGAAAGAAGCCTGCACGTTGTGCCTTTCAGCTCTAGGGCAAAGTAGCACACCCAGAGCAGAAGTCCTACTTCAGCCAGATCAGGCCTGCAAAGAAACTGCGTTTCACAGGCCTTGGTAAGAGATGTTCCCGGTAGGCTGTAAGAGCACTGTGCAGAGCGAGTTGTTTCTTAGCTTCCCAAAGAGCTGGAAGCAAGATGCTGTGGGGCCCAACTCGCCCTTTGGAAAGAAGACTGCACGTTGTGCCTTTCAGCTCTAGGGCAAAGTAGCACAACCAGAGCAGAAGTCCTACTTCAGCCAGATCAGGCCTGCAAAGAAACTGCGTTTCACAGGCCTTTGGAAGAGATGTTCCCGGTAGGCTGTAAGAGCACTGTGCAGAGCGAGTTGTTTCTTAGCTTCCCAAAGAGCTGGAAGCAAGATGCTGTGGGGCCCAACTCGCCCTTTGGAAAGAAGCCTGCACGTTGTGCCTTTCAGCTCTAGGGCAAAGTAGCACACCCAGAGCAGAAGTCCTACTTCAGCCAGATCAGGCCTGCAAAGAAACTGCGTTTCACAGGCCTTTGGAAGAGATGTTCCCGGTAGGCTGTAAGAGCACTGTGCAGAGCGAGTTGTTTCTTAGCTTCCCAAAGAGCTGGAAGCAAGATGCTGTGGGGCCCAACTCGCCCTTTGTAAAGAAGCCTGCACGTTGTGCCTTTCAGCTCCAGGGCAAAGTAGCACACCCAGAGCAGAAGTCCTACTTCAGCCAGATCAGGCCTGCAAAGAAACTGCGTTTCACAGGCCTTTGGAAGAGATGTTCCCGGTAGGCTGTAAGAGCACTGTGCAGAGCGAGTTGTTTCTTAGCTTCCCAAAGAGCTGGAAGCAAGATGCTGTGGGGCCCAACTCGCCCTTTGTAAAGAAGCCTGCACGTTGTGCCTTTCAGCTCTAGGGCAATGTAGCACACCCAGAGCAGAAGTCCTACTTCAGCCAGATCAGGCCTGCAAAGAAACTGCGTTTCACAGGCCTTTGGAAGAGATGTTCCCGGTAGGCTGTAAGAGCACTGTGCAGAGCGAGTTGTTTCTTAGCTTCCCAAAGAGCTGGAAGCAAGATGCTGTGGGGCCCAACTCGCCCTTTGGAAAGAAGCCTGCACGTTGTGCCTTTCAGCTCTAGGGCAAAGTAGCACACCCAGAGCAGAAGTCCTACTTCAGCCAGATCAGGCCTGCAAAGAAACTGCGTTTCACAGGCCTTTGGAAGAGATGTTCCCGGTAGGCTGTAAGAGCACTGTGCAGAGCGAGTTGTTTCTTAGCTTCCCAAAGAGCTGGAAGCAAGATGCTCTGGGGCCCAACTCGCCCTTTGTAAAGAAGCCTGCACGTTGTGCCTTTCAGCTCTAGGGCAAAGTAGCACACCCAGAGCAGAAGTCCTACTTCAGCCAGATCAGGCCTGCAAAGAAACTGCGTTTCACAGGCCTTGGTAAGAGATGTTCCCGGTAGGCTGTAAGAGCACTGTGCAGAGCGAGTTGTTTCTTAGCTTCCCAAAGAGCTGGAAGCAAGATGCTCTGGGGCCCAACTCGCCCTTTGGAAAGAAGACTGCACGTTGTACCTTTCAGCTCTAGGGCAAAGTAGCACACCCAGAGCAGAAGTCCTACTTCAGCCAGATCAGGCCTGCAAAGAAACTGCGTTTCACAGGCCTTTGTAAGACATGTTCCCGGTAGGCTGTAAGAGCACTGTGCAGAGCGAGTTGTTTCTTAGCTTCCCAAAGAGCTGGAAGCAAGATGCTGTGGGGCCCAACTCGCCCTTTGGAAATAAGCCTGCACGTTGTGCCTTTCAGCTCTAGGGCAAAGTAGCACACCCAGAGCAGAAGTCCTACTTCAGCCAGATCAGTCCTGCAAAGAAACTGCGTTTCACAGGCCTTTGGAAGAGATGTTCCCGGTAGGCTGTAAGAGCACTGTGCAGAGCGAGTTGTTTCTTAGCTTCCCAAAGAGCTGGAAGCAAGATGCTGTGGGGCCCAACTCGCCCTTTGTAAAGAAGCCTGCACGTTGTGACATTCAGCTGCACGGCAATGTGGCACACCCAGGGCAGAAGTTCTCCTTCAGGCAGATCAGGCCTGCAAAGAAACTGCGTTTCACAGGCCTTTGTAAGAGATGTTCCCGGTAGGCTGTAAGAGCACTGTGCAGAGCGAGTTGTTTCTTAGCTTCCCAAAGAGCTGGAAGCAAGATGCTCTGGGGCCCAACTCGCCCTTTGTCAAGAAGCCCGCACGTTGTGCCTTTCAGCTCTAGGGCAATGTGGCACACCCAGGGCAGAAGTCCTACTTCAGCCAGATCAGGCCTGCAAAGAAACTGCGTTTCACAGGCCTTTGTAAGAGATGTTCCCGGTAGGCTGTAAGAGCACTGTGCAGAGCGAGCTGTTTCTTAGCTTCCCAAAGAGCTGGAAGCAAGATGCTCTGGGGCCCAACTCGCCCTTTGGAAAGCAGACTGCACGTTGTAGCTTTCAGTTCTAGGCCAATGTGGCGCAACCAGAGCAGAAGATCTACTTCAGCCAGATCAGGCCTGCAAAGAAACTGCGTCTCACAAGCCTTTGTAAGAGATGTTCCCGGTAGGCTGTAAGAGCACTGTGCAGAGCGAGTTGTTTCTTAGCTTCCCAAAGAGCTGGAAGCAAGATGCTCTGGGGCCCAACTCGCCCTTTGTTAAGAAGCCTGCACGTTGTAACATTCAGCTGCACGGCAATGTGGCACACCCAGGGCAGAAGTTCTCCTTCAGGCAGATCAGGCCTGCAAAGAAACTGCGTTTCACAGGCCTTTGTAAGAGGTGTTCCCGGTAGGCTGTAAGAGCACTGTGCAGAGCAAGTTGTTTCTTAGCTTCCCAAAGAGCTGGAAGCAAGATGCTCTGGGGCCCAACTCGCCATTTGTTAAGAAGCCTGAACGTTGTGCCTTTCAGCTCTAGGGCAATGTGGCACACCCAGGGAAGATCTTCTACTTCAGCCAGATCAGGCCTGCAAAGAAACTGCGTTTCACAGGCCTTTGTAAGACATGCTCCCGGTAGGCTGTAAGAGCACTGTGTAGAGCGAGCTGTTTCTTAGCTTCCCAAAGAGCTGGAAGCAAGATGCTGTGGTGCCCAACTCGCCCTTTTTTAAGAAGCCTGCACGTTGTGCCTTTCAGCTCTAGGGCAATGTGGCACACCCAGGGCAGAAGTTCTACTTCAGCCAGATCAGGCCTGCCAAGAAACTGCGTTTCACAGGCCTTTGTAAGAGATGTTCCCGGTAGGCTGTCAGAGCCCTGTGCAGAGCGAGTTGTTTCTTACCTTCCCAAAAAGGTTGAAGCAAGATGCTCTGGCGCCCAATTCGCCCTTTGTTAAGAAGCCTGCACGTTGTGCCTTTCAGCTCTAGGGTAATGTGGCACACCCAGGGCAGAAATTCTACTTCAGCCAGATCAGGCCTGCAAAGAAACTGCGTTTCACAGGCCTTTGTAAGAGATGTTCCCAGTAGGCTGTAAGAGCACTGTGCAGAGCGAGTTGTTTCTTAGCTTCCGAAAGAGCTGGAAGCAAGAAGCTCTGGGGCCCAACTCGCCCTTTGTCAAGAAGCCTGCACGTTGTGCCTTTCAGCTCTAGGGCAATGTGGCACACCCAGGGCAGAAGTTCTACTTCAGCCAGATCAGGCCTGCAAAGAAACTGCGTTTCACAGGCCTTTGTAAGAGATGTTCCCGGTAGGCTGTAAGAGCACTGTGCAGAGCGAGTTGTTTCTTAGCTTCCCAAAGAGCTGGAAGCAAGATGCTCTGGGGCCCAACTCGCCCTTTGTCAAGAAGCCCGCACGTTGTGCCTTTCAGCTCTAGGGCAATGTGGCACACCCAGGGCAGAAGTTCTACTTCAGCCAGATCAGGCCTGCAAAGAAACTGCGTCTCACAGGCCTTTGTAAGAGATGTTCCCGGTAGGCTGTAAGAGCACTGTGCAGAGCGAGTTGTTTCTTAGCTTCCCAAAGAGCTGGAAGCAAGATGCTCTGGGGCCCAACTCGCCCTTTGGAAAGCAGATTGCACGTTGTAGCTTTCAGATCTAGGCCAATGTGGCACACCCAGAGCAGAAGATCTACTTCAGCCAGATCAGGCCTGCAAAGAAACTGCGTCTCACAGGCCTTTGTAAGAGATGTTCCCGGTAGGCTGTAAGAGCACTGTGCAGAGCGAGTTGTTTCTTAGCTTCCCAAAGAGCTGGAAGCAAGATGCTCTGGGGCCCAACTCGCCCTTTGGAAAGCAGACTGCACGTTGTAGCTTTCAGCTCTAGGGCAATGTGGCACAACCAGAGGAGAACTTCTACTTCAGCCAGATCAGGCCTGCAAAGAAACTGCGTTTCACAGGCCTTTGTAAGACATGCTCCCGGTAGGCTGTAAGAGCACTGTGTAGAGCGAGTTGTTTCTTAGCTTCCCAAAGAGCTGAAAGCAAGATGCTGTGGTGCCCAACTCGCCCTTTTTTAAGAAGCCTGCACGTTGTGCCTTTCAGCTCTAGGGCAATGTGGCACACCCAGGGCAGAAGTTCTACTTCAGCCAGATCAGGCCTGCCAAGAAACTGCGTTTCACAGGCCTTTGTAAGAGATGTTCCCGGTAGGCTGTCAGAGCCCTGTGCAGAGCGAGTTGTTTCTTACCTTCCCAAATAGGTTGAAGCAAGATGCTCTGGCGCCCAACTCGCCCTTTGTTAAGAAGCCTGCACGTTGTGCCTTTCAGCTCTAGGGCAATGTGGCACACCCAGGGCAGAAGTTCTACTTCAGCCAGATCAGGCCTGCAAAGAAACTGCGTTTCACAGGCCTTTGTAAGAGATGTTCCCGGTAGGCTGTAAGAGCACTGTGCAGAGCGAGTTGTTTCTTAGCTTCCCAAAGAGCTGGAAGCAAGATGCTCTGGGGCCCAACTCGCCCTTTGTCAAGAAGCCCGCACGTTGTGCCTTTCAGCTCTAGGGCAATGTGGCACACCCAGGGCAGAAGTTCTACTTCAGCCAGATCAGGCCTGCAAAGAAACTGCGTTTCACAGGCCTTTGTAAGACATGTTCCCGGTAGGCTGTAAGAGCACTGTGCAGAGCGAGCTGTTTCTTAGCTTCCCAAAGAGCTGGAAGCAAGATGCTCTGGGGCCCAACTCGCCCTTTGGAAAGCAGATTGCACGTTGTAGCTTTCAGTTCTAGGCCAATGTGGCGCAACCAGAGCAGAAGATCTACTTCAGCCAGATCAGGCCTGCAAAGAAACTGCGTCTCACAGGCCTTTGTAAGAGATGTTCCCGGTAGGCTGTAAGAGCACTGTGCAGAGCGAGTTGTTTCTTAGCTTCCCAAAGAGCTGGAAGCAAGATGCTCTGGGGCCCAACTCGCCCTTTGTTAAGAAGCCTGCACGTTGTAACATTCAGCTGCACGGCAATGTGGCACACCCAGGGCAGAAGTTCTCCTTCAGGCAGATCAGGCCTGCAAAGAAACTGCGTTTCACAGGCCTTTGTAAGAGATGTTCCCGGTAGGCTGTAAGAGCACTGTGCAGAGCGAGTTGTTTCTTAGCTTCCCAAAGAGCTGGAAGCAAGATGCTCTGGGGCCCAACTCGCCCTTTGTTAAGAAGCCTGCACGTTGTGCCTTTCAGCTCTAGGGCAATGTGGCGCAACCAGAGCAGATCTTCTACTTCAGCCAGATCAGGCCTGCAAAGAAACTGCGTTTCACAGGCCTTTGTAAGACATGCTCCCGGTAGGCTGTAAGAGCACTGTGTAGAGCGAGCTGTTTCTTAGCTTCCCAAAGAGCTGGAAGCAAGATGATGTGGTGCCCAACTCGCCCTTTTTTAAGAAGCCTGCACGTTGTGCCTTTCAGCTCTAGGGCAATGTGGCACACCCAGGGCAGAAGTTCTACTTCAGCCAGATCAGGCCTGCCAAGAAACTGCGTTTCACAGGCCTTTGTAAGAGATGTTCCCGGTAGGCTGTCAGAGCCCTGTGCAGAGCGAGTTGTTTCTTACCTTCCCAAAAAGGTTGAAGCAAGATGCTCTGGCGCCCAATTCGCCCTTTGTTAAGAAGCCTGCACGTTGGGCCTTTCAGCTCTAGGGCAATGTGGCACACCCAGGGCAGAAGTTCTACTTCAGCCAGATCAGGCCTGCAAAGAAACTGCGTTTCACAGGCCTTTGTAAGAGATGTTCCCAGTAGGCTGTAAGAGCACTGTGCAGAGCGAGTTGTTTCTTAGCTTCCGAAAGAGCTGGAAGCAAGATGCTCTGGGGCCCAACTCGCCCTTTGTCAAGAAGCCCGCAGGTTGTGCCTTTCAGCTCTAGGGCAATGTGGCACACCCAGGGCAGAAGTTCTACTTCAGCCAGATCAGGCCTGCAAAGAAACTGCGTTTCACAGGCCTTTGTAAGAGATGTTCCCGGTAGGCTGTAAGAGCACTGTGCAGAGCGAGTTGTTTCTTAGCTTCCCAAAGAGCTGGAAGCAAGATGCTCTGGGGCCCAACTCGCCCTTTGTCAAGAAGCCCGCACGTTGTGCCTTTCAGCTCTAGGGCAATGTGGCACACCCAGGGCAGAAGTTCTACTTCAGCCAGATCAGGCCTGCAAAGAAACTGCGTTTCACAGGCCTTTGTAAGAGATGTTCCCGGTAGGCTGTAAGAGCACTGTGCAGAGCGAGTTGTTTCTTAGCTTCCCAAAGAGCTGGAAGCAAGATGCTCTGGGGCCCAACTCGCCCTTTGGAAAGCAGATTGCACGTTGCAGCTTTCAGATCTAGGCCAATGTGGCGCAACCAGAGCAGAAGATCTACTTCAGCCAGATCAGGCCTGCAAAGAAACTGCGTTTCACAGGCCTTTTTAAGAGATGTTCCCAGTAGGCTGTAAGAGCACTGTGCAGAGCGAGTTGTTTCTTAGCTTCCCAAAGAGCTGGAAGCAAGATGCTCTGGGGCCCAACTCGCCCTTTGGAAAGCAGACTGCACGTTGTAGCTTTCAGCTCTAGGGCAATGTGGCGCAACCAGAGGAGAACTTCTACATCAGCCAGATCAGGCCTGCAAAGAAACTGCGTTTCACAGGCCTTTGTAAGACATGCTCCCGGTAGGCTGTAAGAGCACTGTGTAGAGCGAGTTGTTTCTTAGCTTCCCAAAGAGCTGGAAGCAAGATGCTGTGGTGCCCAACTCGCCCTTTTTTAAGAAGCCTGCACGTTGTGCCTTTCAGCTCTAGGGCAATGTGGCACACCCAGGGCAGAAGTTCTACTTCAGCCAGATCAGGCCTGCCAAGAAACTGCGTTTCACAGGCCTTTGTAAGAGATGTTCCCGGTAGGCTGTCAGAGCCCTGTGCAGAGCGAGTTGTTTCTTACCTTCCCAAAAAGGTTGAAGCAAGATGCTCTGGCGCCCAACTCGCCCTTTGTTAAGAAGCCTGCACGTTGTGCCTTTCAGCTCTAGGGCAATGTGGCACACCCAGGGCAGAAGTTCTACTTCAGCCAGATCAGGCCTGCAAAGAAACTGCGTTTCACAGGCCTTTGTAAGAGATGTTCCCGGTAGGCTGTAAGAGCACTGTGCAGAGCGAGTTGTTTCTTAGCTTCCCAAAGAGCTGGAAGCAAGATGCTCTGGGGCCCAACTCGCCCTTTGTCAAGAAGCCCGCACGTTGTGCCTTTCAGCTCTAGGGCAATGTGGCACACCCAGGGCAGAAGTTCTACTTCAGCCAGATCAGGCCTGCAAAGGAACTGCGTTTCACAGGCCTTTGTAAGAGATGTTCCCGGTAGGCTGTAAGAGCACTGTGCAGAGCGAGTTGTTTCTTAGCTTCCCAAAGAGCTGGAAGCAAGATGATCTGGGGCCCAACTCGCCCTTTGGAAAGCAGATTGCACGTTGTAGCTTTCAGTTCTAGGCCAATGTGGCGCAACCAGAGCAGAAGATCTACTTCAGCCAGATCAGGCCTGCAAAGAAACTGCGTCTCACAGGCCTTTGTAAGAGATGTTCCCGGTAGGCTGTAAGAGCACTGTGCAGAGCGAGTTGTTTCTTAGCTTCCCAAAGAGCTGGAAGCAAGATGCTCTGGGGCCCAACTCGCCCTTTGTTAAGAAGCCTGCACGTTGTGCCTTTCAGCTCTAGGGCAATGTGGCACACCCAGGGCAGAAGTTCTGCTTCAGCCAGATCAGGCCTGCAAAGAAACTGCGTTTCACAGGCCTTTGTAAGAGATGTTCCCAGTAGGCTGTAAGAGCACTGTGCAGAGTGAGTTGTTTCTTAGCTTCCCAAAGAGCTGGAAGGAAGATGATCTGGGGCCCAACTCGCCCTTTGATAAGAAGCCTGCACGTTGTGCCTTTCAGCTCTAGGGCAATGTGGCACACCCAGGGCAGAACTTCTACTTCAGCCTTATCAGGCCTGCAAAGAAACTGCGTTTCACAGGCCTTTTTAAGAGATGTTCCCGGTAGGCTGTAAGAGCACTGTGCAGAGCGAGTTGTTTCTTAGCTTCCCAAAGAGCTGGAAGCAAGATGCTCTGGGGCCCAACTCGCCCTTTGGAAAGCAGACGGCACGTTGTAGCTTTCAGCTCTAGGGCAATGTGGCACACCCTGGGCAGAAGTTCTACTTCAGCCAGATCAGGCCTGCAAAGAAACTGCGTTTCACAGGCCTTTGTAAGAGATGTTCCCGGTAGGCTGTAAGAGCACTGTGCAGAGCGAGTTCTTTCTTAGCTTCCCAAAGAGCTGGAAGCAAGATGCTCTGGGGCCCAACTCGCCATTTGTTAAGAAGCCTGAACGTTGTGCTTTTCAGCTCTAGGGCAATGTGGCAGACCCAGGGCAGAAGTTCTACTTCAGCCAGATCAGGCCTGCAAAGAAACTGCATTTCACAGGCCTTGGTAAGACATGTTCCCGGTAGGCTGTAAGACCACTGTGCAGAGCGAGTTGTTTCTTAGCTTCCCAAAGAGCTGGAAGCAAGATGCTCTGGGGCCCAACTCGCCCTTTGGAAAGCAGACTGCACGTTGTAGCTTTCAGCTCTAGGGCAATGTGGCACACCCAGGGCAGAAGTTCTACTTCAGCCAGATCAGGCCTGCCAAGAAACTGCGTTTCACAGGCCTTTGTAAGAGATGTTCCCGGTAGGCTGTCAGAGCCCTGTGCAGAGCGAGTTGTTTCTTACCTTCCCAAAAAGGTTGAAGCAAGATGCTCTGGCGCCCAATTCGCCCTTTGTTAATTAGCCTGCACGTTGTGCCTTTCAGCTCTAGGGCAATGTGGCACACCCACGGCAGAAGTTCTACTTCAGCCAGATCAGGCCTGCAAAGAAACTGCGTTTCACAGGCCTTTGTAAGAGATGTTCCCGGTAGGCTGTAAGAGCACTGTGCAGAGCGAGTTGTTTCTTAGCTTCCCAAAGAGCTGGAAGCAAGATGCTCTGGGGCCCAACTCGCCCTTTGTTAAGAAGCCTGCACGTTGTAACATTCAGCTGCACGGCAATGTGGCACACCCAGGGCAGAAGTTCTCCTTCAGGCAGATCAGGCCTGCAAAGAAACTGCGTTTCACAGGCCTTTGTAAGAGATGTTCCCGGTAGGCTGTAAGAGCACTGTGCAGAGCGAGTTGTTTCTTAGCTTCCCAAAGAGCTGGAAGCAAGATGCTCTGGGGCCCAACTCGCCCTTTGTCAAGAAGCCCGCACGTTGTGCCTTTCAGCTCTAGGGCAATGTGGCACACCCAGGGCAGAAGTTCTACTTCAGCCAGATCAGGCCTGCAAAGAAACTGCGTTTCACAGGCCTTTGTAAGAGATGTTCACCGTAGGCTGTAAGAGCACTGTGCAGAGCGAGCTGTTTCTTAGCTTCCCAAAGAGCTGGAAGCAAGATGCTCTGGGGCCCAACTCGCCCTTTGGAAAGCAGATTGCACGTTGTAGCTTTCAGTTCTAGGCCAATGTGGCGCAACCAGAGCAGAAGATCTACTTCAGCCAGATCAGGCCTGCAAAGAAACTGCGTCTCACAGGCCTTTGTAAGAGATGTTCCCGGTAGGCTGTAAGAGCACTGTGCAGAGCGAGTTGTTTCTTAGCTTCCCAAAGAGCTGGAAGCAAGATGCTCTGGGGCCCAACTCGCCCTTTGTTAAGAAGCCTGCACGTTGTGCCTTTCAGCTCTAGGGCAATGTGGCACACCCAGGGCAGAAGTTCTACTTCAGCCAGATCAGGCCTGCAAAGAAACTGCGTTTCACAGGCCTTTGTAAGAGGTGTTCCCGGTAGGCTGTAAGAGCACTGTGCAGAGCGAGTTGTTTCTTAGCTTCCCAAAGAGCTGGAAGCAAGATGCTCTGGGGCCCAACTCGCCCTTTGTTAAGAAGCCTGCACGTTGTGCCTTTCAGCTCTAGGGCAATGTGGCGCAACCAGAGCAGATCTTCTACTTCAGCCAGATCAGGCCTGCAAAGAAACTGCGTTTCACAGGCCTTTGTAAGACATGCTCCCGGTAGGCTGTAAGAGCACTGTGTAGAGCGAGCTGTTTCTTAGCTTCCCAAAGAGCTGGAAGCAAGATGCTGTGGTGCCCAACTCGCCCTTTTTTAAGAAGCCTGCACGTTGTGCCTTTCAGCTCTAGGGCAATGTGGCACACCCAGGGCAGAAGTTCTACTTCAGCCAGATCAGGCCTGCCAAGAAACTGCGTTTCACAGGCCTTTGTAAGAGATGTTCCCGGTAGGCTGTCAGAGCCCTGTGCAGAGCGAGTTGTTTCTTACCTTCCCAAAAAGGTTGAAGCAAGATGCTCTGGCGCCCAATTCGCCCTTTGTTAAGAAGCCTGCACGTTGTGCCTTTCAGCTCTAGGGTAATGTGGCACACCCAGGGCAGAAATTCTACTTCAGCCAGATCAGGCCTGCAAAGAAACTGCGTTTCACAGGCCTTTGTAAGAGATGTTCCCAGTAGGCTGTAAGAGCACTGTGCAGAGCGAGTTGTTTCTTAGCTTCCGAAAGAGCTGGAAGCAAGAAGCTCTGGGGCCCAACTCGCCCTTTGTCAAGAAGCCTGCACGTTGTGCCTTTCAGCTCTAGGGCAATGTGGCACACCCAGGGCAGAAGTTCTACTTCAGCCAGATCAGGCCTGCAAAGAAACTGCGTTTCACAGGCCTTTGTAAGAGATGTTCCCGGTAGGCTGTAAGAGCACTGTGCAGAGCGAGTTGTTTCTTAGCTTCCCAAAGAGCTGGAAGCAAGATGCTCTGGGGCCCAACTCGCCCTTTGTCAAGAAGCCCGCACGTTGTGCCTTTCAGCTCTAGGGCAATGTGGCACACCCAGGGCAGAAGTTCTACTTCAGCCAGATCAGGCCTGCAAAGAAACTGCGTTTCACAGGCCTTTGTAAGAGATGTTCCCGGTAGGCTGTAAGAGCACTGTGCAGAGCGAGTTGTTTCTTAGCTTCCCAAAGAGCTGGAAGCAAGATGCTCTGGGGCCCAACTCGCCCTTTGGAAAGCAGATTGCACGTTGTAGCTTTCAGATCTAGGCCAATGTGGCACACCCAGAGCAGAAGACCTACTTCAGCCAGATCAGGCCTGCAAAGAAACTGCGTCTCACAGGCCTTTGTAAGAGATGTTCCCGGTAGGCTGTAAGAGCACTGTGCAGAGCGAGTTGTTTCTTAGCTTCCCAAAGAGCTGGAAGCAAGATGCTCTGGGGCCCAACTCGCCCTTTGGAAAGCAGACTGCACGTTGTAGCTTTCAGCTCTAGGGCAATGTGGCGCAACCAGAGGAGAACTTCTACTTCAGCCAGATCAGGCCTGCAAAGAAACTGCGTTTCACAGGCCTTTGTAAGACATGCTCCCGGTAGGCTGTAAGAGCACTGTGTAGAGCGAGTTGTTTCTTAGCTTCCCAAAGAGCTGGAAGCAAGATGCTGTGGTGCCCAACTCGCCCTTTTTTAAGAAGCCTGCACGTTGTGCCTTTCAGCTCTAGGGCAATGTGGCACACCCAGGGCAGAAGTTCTACTTCAGCCAGATCAGGCCTGCCAAGAAACTGCGTTTCACAGGCCTTTGTAAGAGATGTTCCCGGTAGGCTGTCAGAGCCCTGTGCAGAGCGAGTTGTTTCTTGCCTTCCCAAAAAGGTTGAAGCAAGATGCTCTGGCGCCCAATTCGCCCTTTGTTAAGAAGCCTGCACGTTGGGCCTTTCAGCTCTAGGGCAATGTGGCACACCCAGGGCAGAAGTTCTACTTCAGCCAGATCAGGCCTGCAAAGAAACTGCGTTTCACAGGCCTTTGTAAGAGATGTTCCCAGTAGGCTGTAAGAGCACTGTGCAGAGCGAGTTGTTTCTTAGCTTCCGAAAGAGCTGGAAGCAAGATGCTCTGGGGCCCAACTCGCCCTTTGTCAAGAAGCCCGCAGGTTGTGCCTTTCAGCTCTAGGGCAATGTGGCACACCCAGGGCAGAAGTTCTACTTCAGCCAGATCAGGCCTGCAAAGAAACTGCGTTTCACAGGCCTTTGTAAGAGATGTTCCCGGTAGGCTGTAAGAGCACTGTGCAGATCGAGTTGTTTCTTAGCTTCCCAAAGAGCTGGAAGCAAGATGCTCTGGGGCCCAACTCGCCCTTTGTCAAGAAGCCCGCACGTTGTGCCTTTCAGCTCTAGGGCAATGTGGCACACCCAGGGCAGAAGTTCTACTTCAGCCAGATCAGGCCTGCAAAGAAACTGCGTTTCACAGGCCTTTGTAAGAGATGTTCCCGGTAGGCTGTAAGAGCACTGTGCAGAGCGAGTTGTTTCTTAGCTTCCCAAAGAGCTGGAAGCAAGATGCTCTGGGGCCCAACTCGCCCTTTGGAAAGCAGATTGCACGTTGCAGCTTTCAGATCTAGGCCAATGTGGCGCAACCAGAGCAGAAGATCTACTTCAGCCAGATCAGGCCTGCAAAGAAACTGCGTTTCACAGGCCTTTTTAAGAGATGTTCCCGGTAGGCTGTAAGAGCACTGTGCAGAGCGAGTTGTTTCTTAGCTTCCCAAAGAGCTGGAAGCAAGATGCTCTGGGGCCCAACTCGCCCTTTGGAAAGCAGACTGCACGTTGTAGCTTTCAGCTCTAGGGCAATGTGGCGCAACCAGAGGAGAACTTCTACTTCAGCCAGATCAGGCCTGCAAAGAAACTGCGTTTCACAGGCCTTTGTAAGACATGCTCCCGGTAGGCTGTAAGAGCACTGTGTAGAGCGAGTTGTTTCTTAGCTTCCCAAAGAGCTGGAAGCAAGATGCTGTGGTGCCCAACTCGCCCTTTTTTAAGAAGCCTGCACGTTGTGCCTTTCAGCTCTAGGGCAATGTGGCACACCCAGGGCAGAAGTTCTACTTCAGCCAGATCAGGCCTGCCAAGAAACTGCGTTTCACAGGCCTTTGTAAGAGATGTTCCCGGTAGGCTGTCAGAGCCCTGTGCAGAGCGAGTTGTTTCTTACCTTCCCAAAAAGGTTGAAGCAAGATGCTCTGGCGCCCAACTCGCCCTTTGTTAAGAAGCCTGCACGTTGTGCCTTTCAGCTCTAGGGCAATGTGGCACACCCAGGGCAGAAGTTCTACTTCAGCCAGATCAGGCCTGCAAAGAAACTGCGTTTCACAGGCCTTTGTAAGAGATGTTCCCGGTAGGCTGTAAGAGCACTGTGCAGAGCGAGTTGTTTCTTAGCTTCCCAAAGAGCTGGAAGCAAGATGCTCTGGGGCCCAACTCGCCCTTTGTCAAGAAGCCCGCACGTTGTGCCTTTCAGCTCTAGGGCAATGTGGCACACCCAGGGCAGAAGTTCTACTTCAGCCAGATCAGGCCTGCAAAGAAACTGCGTTTCACAGGCCTTTGTAAGAGATGTTCCCGGTAGGCTGTAAGAGCACTGTGCAGAGCGAGTTGTTTCTTAGCTTCCCAAAGAGCTGGAAGCAAGATGCTCTGGGGCCCAACTCGCCCTTTGTCAAGAAGCCCGCACGTTGTGCCTTTCAGCTCTAGGGCAATGTGGCACACCCACGGCAGAAGTTCTACTTCAGCCAGATCAGGCCTGCAAAGAAACTGCGTTTCACAGGCCTTTGTAAGAGATGTTCACCGTAGGCTGTAAGAGCACTGTGCAGAGCGAGCTGTTTCTTAGCTTCCCAAAGAGCTGGAAGCAAGATGCTCTGGGGCCCAACTCGCCCTTTGGAAAGCAGATTGCACGTTGTAGCTTTCAGTTCTAGGCCAATGTGGCGCAACCAGAGCAGAAGATCTACTTCAGCCAGATCAGGCCTGCAAAGAAACTGCGTCTCACAGGCCTTTGTAAGAGATGTTCCCGGTAGGCTGTAAGAGCACTGTGCAGAGCGAGTTGTTTCTTAGCTTCCCAAAGAGCTGGAAGCAAGATGCTCTGGGGCCCAACTCGCCCTTTGTTAAGAAGCCTGCACGTTGTGCCTTTCAGCTCTAGGGCAATGTGGCACACCCAGGGCAGAAGTTCTACTTCAGCCAGATCAGGCCTGCAAAGAAACTGCGTTTCACAGGCCTTTGTAAGAGGTGTTCCCGGTAGGCTGTAAGAGCACTGTGCAGAGCGAGTTGTTTCTTAGCTTCCCAAAGAGCTGGAAGCAAGATGCTCTGGGGCCCAACTCGCCCTTTGTTAAGAAGCCTGCACGTTGTGCCTTTCAGCTCTAGGGCAATGTGGCGCAACCAGAGCAGATCTTCTACTTCAGCCAGATCAGGCCTGCAAAGAAACTGCGTTTCACAGGCCTTTGTAAGAGATGCTCCCGGTAGGTTGTAAGAGCACTGTGTAGAGCGAGCTGTTTCTTAGCTTCCCAAAGAGCTGGAAGCAAGATGCTGTGGTGCCCAACTCGCCCTTTTTTAAGAAGCCTGCACGTTGTGCCTTTCAGCTCTAGGGCAATGTGGCACACCCAGGGCAGAAGTTCTACTTCAGCCAGATCAGGCCTGCCAAGAAACTGCGTTTCACAGGCCTTTGTAAGAGATGTTCCCGGTAGGCTGTCAGAGCCCTGTGCAGAGCGAGTTGTTTCTTACCTTCCCAAAAAGGTTGAAGCAAGATGCTCTGGCGCCCAATTCGCCCTTTGTTAAGAAGCCTGCACGTTGTGCCTTTCAGCTCTAGGGTAATGTGGCACACCCAGGGCAGAAATTCTACTTCAGCCAGATCAGGCCTGCAAAGAAACTGCGTTTCACAGGCCTTTGTAAGAGATGTTCCCAGTAGGCTGTAAGAGCACTGTGCAGAGCGAGTTGTTTCTTAGCTTCCGAAAGAGCTGGAAGCAAGAAGCTCTGGGGCCCAACTCGCCCTTTGTCAAGAAGCCTGCACGTTGTGCCTTTCAGCTCTAGGGCAATGTGGCACACCCAGGGCAGAAGTTCTACTTCAGCCAGATCAGGCCTGCAAAGAAACTGCGTTTCACAGGCCTTTGTAAGAGATGTTCCCGGTAGGCTGTAAGAGCACTGTGCAGAGCGAGTTGTTTCTTAGCTTCTTAAGAGCTGAGAGCAAGATGCTCTGGGGCCCAACTCGCCCTTTGTCAAGAAGCCCGCACGTTGTGCCTTTCAGCTCTAGGGCAATGTGGCACACCCAGGGCAGAAGTTCTACTTCAGCCAGATCAGGCCTGCAAAGAAACTGCGTTTCACAGGCCTTTGTAAGAGATGTTCCCGGTAGGCTGTAAGAGCACTGTGCAGAGCGAGTTGTTTCTTAGCTTCCCAAAGAGCTGGAAGCAAGATGCTCTGGGGCCCAACTCGCCCTTTGGAAAGCAGATTGCACGTTGTAGCTTTCAGATCTAGGCCAATGTGGCACACCCAGAGCAGAAGACCTACTTCAGCCAGATCAGGCCTGCAAAGAAACTGCGTCTCACAGGCCTTTGTAAGAGATGTTCCCGGTAGGCTGTAAGAGCACTGTGCAGAGCGAGTTGTTTCTTAGCTTCCCAAAGAGCTGGAAGCAAGATGCTCTGGGGCCCAACTCGCCCTTTGGAAAGCAGACTGCACGTTGTAGCTTTCAGCTCTAGGGCAATGTGGCGCAACCAGAGGAGAACTTCTACTTCAGCCAGATCAGGCCTGCAAAGAAACTGCGTTTCACAGGCCTTTGTAAGACATGCTCCCGGTAGGCTGTAAGAGCACTGTGTAGAGCGAGTTGTTTCTTAGCTTCCCAAAGAGCTGGAAGCAAGATGCTGTGGTGCCCAACTCGCCCTTTTTTAAGAAGCCTGCACGTTGTGCCTTTCAGCTCTAGGGCAATGTGGCACACCCAGGGCAGAAGTTCTACTTCAGCCAGATCAGGCCTGCCAAGAAACTGCGTTTCACAGGCCTTTGTAAGAGATGTTCCCGGTAGGCTGTCAGAGCCCTGTGCAGAGCGAGTTGTTTCTTACTTTCCCAAATAGGTTGAAGCAAGATGCTCTGGCGCCCAACTCGCCCTTTGTTAAGAAGCCTGCACGTTGTGCCTTTCAGCTCTAGGGCAATGTGGCACACCCAGGGCAGAAGTTCTACTTCAGCCAGATCAGGCCTGCAAAGAAACTGCGTTTCACAGGCCTTTGTAAGAGATGTTCCCGGTAGGCTGTAAGAGCACTGTGCAGAGCGAGTTGTTTCTTAGCTTCCCAAAGAGCTGGAAGCAAGATGCTCTGGGGCCCAACTCGCCCTTTGTCAAGAAGCCCGCACGTTGTGCCTTTCAGCTCTAGGGCAATGTGGCACACCCAGGGCAGAAGTTCTACTTCAGCCAGATCAGGCCTGCAAAGAAACTGCGTTTCACAGGCCTTTGTAAGACATGTTCCCGGTAGGCTGTAAGAGCACTGTGCAGAGCGAGCTGTTTCTTAGCTTCCCAAGGAGCTGGAAGCAAGATGCTCTGGGGCCCAACTCGCCCTTTGGAAAGCAGATTGCACGTTGTAGCTTTCAGTTCTAGGCCAATGTGGCGCAACCAGAGCAGAAGATCTACTTCAGCCAGATCAGGCCTGCAAAGAAACTGCGTTTCACAGGCCTTTGTAAGAGATGTTCCCGGTAGGCTGTAAGAGCACTGTGCAGAGCGAGTTGTTTCTTAGCTTCCCAAAGAGCTGGAAGCAAGATGCTCTGGGGCCCAACTCGCCCTTTGTTAAGAAGCCTGCACGTTGTGCCTTTCAGCTCTAGGGCAATGTGGCACACCCAGGGCAGAAGTTCTCCTTCAGGCAGATCAGGCCTGCAAAGAAACTGCGTTTCACAGGCCTTTGTAAGAGGTGTTCCCGGTAGGCTGTAAGAGCACTGTGCAGAGCGAGTTGTTTCTTAGCTTCCCAAAGAGCTGGAAGCAAGATGCTCTGGGGCCCAACTCGCCCTTTGTTAAGAAGCCTGCACGTTGTGCCTTTCAGCTCTAGGGCAATGTGGCGCAACCAGAGCAGATCTTCTACTTCAGCCAGATCAGGCCTGCAAAGAAACTGCGTTTCACAGGCCTTTGTAAGACATGATCCCGGTAGGCTGTAAGAGCACTGTGTAGAGCGAGCTGTTTCTTAGCTTCCCAAAGAGCTGGAAGCAAGATGATGTGGTGCCCAACTCGCCCTTTTTTAAGAAGCCTGCACGTTGTGCCTTTCAGCTCTAGGGCAATGTGGCACACCCAGGGCAGAAGTTCTACTTCAGCCAGATCAGGCCTGCCAAGAAACTGCGTTTCACAGGCCTTTGTAAGAGATGTTCCCGGTAGGCTGTCAGAGCCCTGTGCAGAGCGAGTTGTTTCTTGCCTTCCCAAAAAGGTTGAAGCAAGATGCTCTGGCGCCCAATTCGCCCTTTGTTAAGAAGCCTGCACGTTGGGCCTTTCAGCTCTAGGGCAATGTGGCACACCCAGGGCAGAAGTTCTACTTCAGCCAGATCAGGCCTGCAAAGAAACTGCGTTTCACAGGCCTTTGTAAGAGATGTTCCCAGTAGGCTGTAAGAGCACTGTGCAGAGCGAGTTGTTTCTTAGCTTCCGAAAGAGCTGGAAGCAAGATGCTCTGGGGCCCAACTCGCCCTTTGTCAAGAAGCCCGCAGGTTGTGCCTTTCAGCTCTAGGGCAATGTGGCACACCCAGGGCAGAAGTTCTACTTCAGCCAGATCAGGCCTGCAAAGAAACTGCGTTTCACAGGCCTTTGTAAGAGATGTTCCCGGTAGGCTGTAAGAGCACTGTGCAGAGCGAGTTGTTTCTTAGCTTCCCAAAGAGCTGGAAGCAAGATGCTCTGGGGCCCAACTCGCCCTTTGTCAAGAAGCCCGCACGTTGTGCCTTTCAGCTCTAGGGCAATGTGGCACACCCAGGGCAGAAGTTCTACTTCAGCCAGATCAGGCCTGCAAAGAAACTGCGTTTCACAGGCCTTTGTAAGAGATGTTCCCGGTAGGCTGTAAGAGCACTGTGCAGAGCGAGTTGTTTCTTAGCTTCCCAAAGAGCTGGAAGCAAGATGCTCTGGGGCCCAACTCGCCCTTTGGAAAGCAGATTGCACGTTGCAGCTTTCAGATCTAGGCCAATGTGGCGCAACCAGAGCAGAAGATCTACTTCAGCCAGATCAGGCCTGCAAAGAAACTGCGTTTCACAGGCCTTTTTAAGAGATGTTCCCGGTAGGCTGTAAGAGCACTGTGCAGAGCGAGTTGTTTCTTAGCTTCCCAAAGAGCTGGAAGCAAGATGCTCTGGGGCCCAACTCGCCCTTTGGAAAGCAGACTGCACGTTGTAGCTTTCAGCTCTAGGGCAATGTGGCGCAACCAGAGGAGAACTTCTACTTCAGCCAGATCAGGCCTGCAAAGAAACTGCGTTTCACAGGCCTTTGTAAGACATGCTCCCGGTAGGCTGTAAGAGCACTGTGTAGAGCGAGTTGTTTCTTAGCTTCCCAAAGAGCTGGAAGCAAGATGCTGTGGTGCCCAACTCGCCCTTTTTTAAGAAGCCTGCACGTTGTGCCTTTCAGCTCTAGGGCAATGTGGCACACCCAGGGCAGAAGTTCTACTTCAGCCAGATCAGGCCTGCCAAGAAACTGCGTTTCACAGGCCTTTGTAAGAGATGTTCCCGGTAGGCTGTCAGAGCCCTGTGCAGAGCGAGTTGTTTCTTACCTTCCCAAAAAGGTTGAAGCAAGATGCTCTGGCGCCCAACTCGCCCTTTGTTAAGAAGCCTGCACGTTGTGCCTTTCAGCTCTAGGGCAATGTGGCACACCCAGGGCAGAAGTTCTACTTCAGCCAGATCAGGCCTGCAAAGAAACTGCGTTTCACAGGCCTTTGTAAGAGATGTTCCCGGTAGGCTGTAAGAGCACTGTGCAGAGCGAGTTGTTTCTTAGCTTCCCAAAGAGCTGGAAGCAAGATGCTCTGGGGCCCAACTCGCCCTTTGTCAAGAAGCCCGCACGTTGTGCCTTTCAGCTCTAGGGCAATGTGGCACACCCAGGGCAGAAGTTCTACTTCAGCCAGATCAGGCCTGCAAAGAAACTGCGTTTCACAGGCCTTTGTAAGAGATGTTCCCGGTAGGCTGTAAGAGCACTGTGCAGAGCGAGTTGTTTCTTAGCTTCCCAAAGAGCTGGAAGCAAGATGATCTGGGGCCCAACTCGCCCTTTGGAAAGCAGATTGCACGTTGTAGCTTTCAGTTCTAGGCCAATGTGGGGCAACCAGAGCAGAAGATCTACTTCAGCCAGATCAGGCCTGCAAAGAAACTGCGTCTCACAGGCCTTTGTAAGAGATGTTCCCGGTAGGCTGTAAGAGCACTGTGCAGAGCGAGTTGTTTCTTAGCTTCCCAAAGAGCTGGAAGCAAGATGCTCTGGGGCCCAACTCGCCCTTTGTTAAGAAGCCTGCACGTTGTGCCTTTCAGCTCTAGGGCAATGTGGCACACCCAGGGCAGAAGTTCTGCTTCAGCCAGATCAGGCCTGCAAAGAAACTGCGTTTCACAGGCCTTTGTAAGAGATGTTCCCAGTAGGCTGTAAGAGCACTGTGCAGAGTGAGTTGTTTCTTAGCTTCCCAAAGAGCTGGAAGGAAGATGATCTGGGGCCCAACTCGCCCTTTGATAAGAAGCCTGCACGTTGTGCCTTTCAGCTCTAGGGCAATGTGGCACACCCAGGGCAGAACTTCTACTTCAGCCTTATCAGGCCTGCAAAGAAACTGCGTTTCACAGGCCTTTGTAAGAGATGTTCCCGGTAGGCTGTAAGAGCACTGTGCAGAGCGAGTTCTTTCTTAGCTTCCCAAAGAGCTGGAAGCAAGATGCTCTGGGGCCCAACTCGCCATTTGTTAAGAAGCCTGAACGTTGTGCTTTTCAGCTCTAGGGCAATGTGGCAGACCCAGGGCAGAAGTTCTACTTCAGCCAGATCAGGCCTGCAAAGAAACTGCATTTCACAGGCCTTGGTAAGACATGTTCCCGGTAGGCTGTAAGACCACTGTGCAGAGCGAGTTGTTTCTTAGCTTCCCAAAGAGCTGGAAGCAAGATGCTCTGGGGCCCAACTCGCCCTTTGGAAAGCAGACTGCACGTTGTAGCTTTCAGCTCTAGGGCAATGTGGCACACCCAGGGCAGAAGTTCTACTTCAGCCAGATCAGGCCTGCCAAGAAACTGCGTTTCACAGGCCTTTGTAAGAGATGTTCCCGGTAGGCTGTAAGAGCCCTGTGCAGAGCGAGTTGTTTCTTACCTTCCCAAAAAGGTTGAAGCAAGATGCTCTGGCGCCCAATTCGCCCTTTGTTAATTAGCCTGCACGTTGTGCCTTTCAGCTCTAGGGCAATGTGGCACACCCACGGCAGAAGTTCTACTTCAGCCAGATCAGGCCTGCAAAGAAACTGCGTTTCACAGGCCTTTGTAAGAGATGTTCCCGGTAGGCTGTAAGAGCACTGTGCAGAGCGAGTTGTTTCTTAGCTTCCCAAAGAGCTGGAAGCAAGATGCTCTGGGGCCCAACTCGCCCTTTGTTAAGAAGCCTGCACGTTGTAACATTCAGCTGCACGGCAATGTGGCACACCCAGGGCAGAAGTTCTCCTTCAGGCAGATCAGGCCTGCAAAGAAACTGCGTTTCACAGGCCTTTGTAAGAGATGTTCCCGGTAGGCTGTAAGAGCACTGTGCAGAGCGAGTTGTTTCTTAGCTTCCCAAAGAGCTGGAAGCAAGATGCTCTGGGGCCCAACTCGCCCTTTGTCAAGAAGCCCGCACGTTGTGCCTTTCAGCTCTAGGGCAATGTGGCACACCCAGGGCAGAAGTTCTACTTCAGCCAGATCAGGCCTGCAAAGAAACTGCGTTTCACAGGCCTTTGTAAGAGATGTTCACCGTAGGCTGTAAGAGCACTGTGCAGAGCGAGCTGTTTCTTAGCTTCCCAAAGAGCTGGAAGCAAGATGCTCTGGGGCCCAACTCGCCCTTTGGAAAGCAGATTGCACGTTGTAGCTTTCAGTTCTAGGCCAATGTGGCGCAACCAGAGCAGAAGATCTACTTCAGCCAGATCAGGCCTGCAAAGAAACTGCGTCTCACAGGCCTTTGTAAGAGATGTTCCCGGTAGGCTGTAAGAGCACTGTGCAGAGCGAGTTGTTTCTTAGCTTCCCAAAGAGCTGGAAGCAAGATGCTCTGGGGCCCAACTCGCCCTTTGTTAAGAAGCCTGCACGTTGTGCCTTTCAGCTCTAGGGCAATGTGGCACACCCAGGGCAGAAGTTCTACTTCAGCCAGATCAGGCCTGCAAAGAAACTGCGTTTCACAGGCCTTTGTAAGAGATGTTCCCGGTAGGCTGTAAGAGCACTGTGCAGAGCGAATTGTTTCTTAGCTTCCCAAAGAGCTGGAAGCAAGATGCTCTGGGGCCCAACTCGCCCTTTGGAAAGCAGACTGCACGTTGTAGCTTTCAGCTCTAGGGCAATGTGGCGCAACCAGAGCAGATCTTCTACTTCAGCCAGATCAGGCCTGCAAAGAAACTGCGTTTCACAGGCCTTTGTAAGACATGCTCCCGGTAGGCTGTAAGAGCACTGTGTAGAGCGAGCTGTTTCTTAGCTTCCCAAAGAGCTGGAAGCAAGATGCTGTGGTGCCCAACTCGCCCTTTTTTAAGAAGCCTGCACGTTGTGCCTTACAGCTCTAGGGCAATGTGGCACACCCAGGGCAGAAGTTCTACTTCAGCCAGATCACGCCTGCCAAGAAACTGCGTTTCACAGGCCTTTGTAAGAGATGTTCCCGGTAGGCTGTCAGAGCCCTGTGCAGAGCGAGTTGTTTCTTACCTTCCCAAAAAGGTTGAAGCAAGATGCTCTGGCGCCCAATTCGCCCTTTGTTAAGAAGCCTGCACGTTGTGCCTTTCAGCTCTAGGGCAATGTGGCACACCCAGGGCAGAAGTTCTACTTCAGCCAGATCAGGCCTGCAAAGAAACTGCGTTTCACAGGCCTTTGTAAGAGATGTTCCCAGTAGGCTGTAAGAGCACTGTGCAGAGCGAGTTGTTTCTTAGCTTCCGAAAGAGCTGGAAGCAAGATGCTCTGGGGCCCAACTCGCCCTTTGTCAAGAAGCCCGCAGGTTGTGCCTTTCAGCTCTAGGGCAATGTGCACACCCAGGGCAGAAGTTCTACTTCAGCTAGATCAGGCCTGCAAAGAAACTGCGTTTCACAGGCCTTTGTAAGAGATGTTCCCGGAAGGCTGTAAGAGCACTGTGCAGAGCGAGTTGTTTCTTAGCTTCCCAAAGAGCTGGAAGCAAGATGCTCTGGGGCCCAACTCGCCCTTTGTCAAGAAGCCCGCACGTTGTGCCTTTCAGCTCTAGGGCAATGTGGCACACCCAGGGCAGAAGTTCTACTTCAGCCAGATCAGGCCTGCAAAGAAACTGCGTTTCACAGGCCTTTGTAAGAGATGTTCCCGGTAGGCTGTAAGAGCACTGTGCAGAGCGAGTTGTTTCTTAGCTTCCCAAAGAGCTGGAAGCAAGATGCTCTGGGGCCCAACTCGCCCTTTGGAAAGCAGATTGCACGTTGTAGCTTTCAGTTCTAGGCCAATGTGGCGCAACCAGAGCAGAAGATCTACTTCAGCCAGATCAGGCCTGCAAAGAAACTGCGTCTCACAGGCCTTTGTAAGAGATGTTCCCGGTAGGCTGTAAGAGCACTGTGCAGAGCGAGTTGTTTCTTAGCTTCCCAAAGAGCTGGAAGCAAGATGCTCTGGGGCCCAACTCGCCCTTTGTTAAGAAGCCTGCACGTTGTGCCTTTCAGCTCTAGGGCAATGTGGCACACCCAGGGCAGAAGTTCTACTTCAGCCAGATCAGGCCTGCAAAGAAACTGCGTTTCACAGGCCTTTGTAAGAGATGTTCCCGGTAGGCTGTAAGAGCACTGTGCAGAGCGAGTTGTTTCTTAGCTTCCCAAAGAGCTGGAAGCAAGATGCTCTGGGGCCCAACTCGCCCTTTGGAAAGCAGACTGCACGTTGTAGCTTTCAGCTCTAGGGCAATGTGGCGCAACGAGAGCAGAACTTCTACTTCAGCCAGATCAGGCCTGCAAAGAAACTGCGTTTCACAGGCCTTTGTAAGACATGCTCCCGGTAGGCTGTAAGAGCACTGTGCAGAGCGAGTTGTTTCTTAGCTTCCCAAAGAGCTGGAAGCAAGATGCTCTGGGGCCCAACTCGCCCTTTGGAAAGAAGCCTGCACGTTGTGCCTTTCAGCTCTAGGGCAAAGTAGCACACCCAGAGCAGAAGTCCTACTTCAGCCAGATCAGGCCTGCAAAGAAACTGCGTTTCACAGGCCTTTGGAAGAGATGTTCCCGGTAGGCTGTAAGAGCACTGTGCAGAGCGAGTTGTTTCTTAGCTTCCCAAAGAGCTGGAAGCAAGATGCTGTGGGGCCCAACTCGCCCTTTGGAAAGAAGCCTGCACGTTGTGCCTTTCAGCTCTAGGGCAAAGTAGCACACCCAGAGGAGAAGTCCTACTTCAGCCAGATCAGGCCTGCAAAGAAACTGCGTTTCACAGGCCTATGGAAGAGATGTTCCCACTAGGCTGTAAGAGCACTGTGCAGAGCGAGTTGTTTCTTAGCTTCCCAAAGAGCTGGAAGCAAGATGCTGTGGGGCCCAACTCGCCCTTTGGAAAGAAGCCTGCACGTTGTGCCTTTCAGCTCTAGGGCAAAGTAGCACACCCAGAGCAGAAGTCCTACTTCAGCCAGATCAGGCCTGCAAAGAAACTGCGTTTCACAGGCCTTTGGAAGAGATGTTCCCGGTAGGCTTAAGAGCATTGTGCACAGCGAGTTGTTTCTTAGCTTCCCAAAGAGCTGGAAGCAAGATGCTGTGGGGCCCAACTCGCCCTTTGGAAAGAAGCCTGCACGTTGTGCCTTTCAGCTCTAGGGCAAAGTAGCACACGCAGAGCAGAAGTCCTACTTCAGCCAGATCAGGCCTGCAAAGAATCTGCGTTTCACAGGTCTATGGAAGAGATGTTCCCCGTAGGCTCTAAGAGCACTGTGCAGAGCGAGTTGTTTCTTAGCTTCCCAAAGAGCTGGAAGCAAGATGCTGTGGGGCCCAACTCGCCCTTTGGAAAGCAGACTGCACGTTGTGCCTTTCAGCTCTAGGGCAAAGTAGCACACCCAGAGCACAAGTCCTACTTCAGCCAGATCAGGCCTGCAAAGAAACTGCGTTTCACAGGCCTTTGTAAGACATGTTCCCGGTAGGCTTTAAGAGCACTGAGCAGAGCGAGTTGTTTCTTAGCTTCCCAAAGAGCTGGAAGCAAGATGCTCTGGGGCCCAACTCGCCCTTTGGAAAGAAGCCTGCACGTTGTGCCTTTCAGCTCTAGGGCAAAGTAGCACACCCAGAGCAGAAGTCCTACTTCAGCCAGATCAGGCCTGCAAAGAAACTGCGTTTCACAGGCCTTTGGAAGAGATGTTCCCACTAGGCTGTAGGAGCACTGTGCAGAGCGAGTTGTTTCTTAGCTTCCCAAAGAGAAGGAAGCAAGATGCTGTGGGGCCCATCTCGCCCTTTGGAAAGAAGCCTGCACGTTGTGCCTTTCAGCTCTAGGGCTAGGTGCCACACCCAGAGCAGAAGTTCTACTTCAGCCTGATCAGGCCTGCAAAGAAAGTGCGTTTCACAGGACTTTGTAAGAGATGTTCCCGGTAGGCTGTAAGAGCACTGTGCAGAGCGAGTTGTTTCTTAGCTTCCCAAAGAGCTGGAAGCAAGATGCTCTGAGGCCCAACTCGCCCTTTGTTAAGAAGCCTGCACGTTGTGCCTTTCAGCTCTAGGGCAATGTGGCACACCCAGGGCAGAAGTTCTACTGAAGCCAGATCAGGCCTGCAAAGAAACTGCGTTTCACAGGCCTTTGTAAGAGATGTTGCCGGTAGGCTGTAAGAGCACTCTGCAGAGCGAGTTGTTTCTTAGCTTCCCAAAGAGCTGGAAGCAAGATGCTCTGGGGCCCAACTCGCCCTTTGTCAAGAAGCCTGCACGTTGTGCCTTTCAGCTCTAGGGCAATGTGGCACACCCAGGGCAGATGTTCTACTTCAGCCAGATCAGGCCTGCAAGGTAACCGTGTTTCACAGGCCTTTGTAAGAGATGTTCCCGGTAGGCTGTAAGAGCACTGTGCAGAGCGAGTTGTTTCTTAGCTTCCCAAAGAGCTGGAAGCAAGATGCTCTGGGGCCCAACTCGCCCTTTTTTAAGAAGCCTGCACGTTGTGCCTTTCAGCTCTAGGGCAATGTGGCACACCCAGGGCAGAAGTTCTACTTCAGCCAGATCAGGCCTGCCAAGAAACTGCGTTTCACAGGCCTTTGTAAGAGATGTTCCCGGTAGGCTGTAAGAGCACTGTGCAGAGCGAGTTGTTTCTTAGCTTCCCAAAGAGCTGGAAGCAAGAAGCTCTGGGGCCCAACTCGCCCTTTGTTAAGAAGCCTGCACGTTGTGCCTTTCAGCTCTAGGGCAATGTGGCACACCCAGGGCAGAAGTTCTACTTCAGCCAGATCAGGCCTGCAAAGAAACTGCGTTTCACAGGCCTTTGGAAGAGATGTTCCCGGTAGGCTGTAAGAGCACTGTGCAGAGCGAGTTGTTTCTTAGCTTCCCAAAGAGCTGGAAGCAAGATGCTCTGGGGCCCAACTTGCCCTTTGTTAAGAAGCCTGCACGTTGCGCCTTTCAGCTCTAGGGCAATGAGGCACACACACTGCAGAAGTTCTACTTCAGCCTGATCAGGCCTGCAAAGAAACTGCGTTTCACAGGCCTTTGTAAGAGATGTTCCCGGTAGGCTGTAAGAGCCCTGTGCAGAGCGAGTTGTTTCTTAGCTTCCCAAAGAGCTGGAAGCAAGATGCTCTGGGGCCCAACTCGCGCTTTGTTAAGAAGCCTGAACGTTGTGCCTTTCAGCTATACGGCAATGTGGCACACCCAGGGCAGAAGTTCTACTTCAGCCAGATCAGGACTGCAAAGAAACTGCATTTCACAGGCATTTGTAAGAGATGTTCCCCTTAGGCTGTAAGAGCACTGTGCAGGGCGAGTTGTTTCTTAGCTTACCAAAGAGCTGGAAGCAAGCTGCTCTGGGGCCCAACTCGCCCTTTGTGAAGAAGCCTGCACGTTGTGCCTTTCAGCTCTAGGGCAATGTGGCACACCCAGGGCAGAAGTTCTACTTCAGCCAGATCAGGCCTGCAAGGTAACCGTGTTTCACAGGCCTTTGTAAGAGATGTTCCCGGTAGGCTGTAAGAGCACTGTGCAGAGCGAGTTGTTTCTTAGCTTCCCAAAGAGCTGGAAGGAAGATGCTCTGGGGCCCAACTCGCCCTTTGTTAAGAAGCCTGCACGTTGTGCCTTTCAGCTCTAGGGCAATGTGGCTCACCCAGGGTAGAACTTCTACTTCAGCCTGATCAGTCCTGCAAAGAAACTGCGTTTCACAGGCCTTTGTAAGAGATGTTCCCGGTAGGCTGTAAGAGCACTGTGCAGAGCGAGTTGTTTCTTAGCTTCCGAAAGAGCTGGAAGCAAGATGCTCTGGGGCCCAACTCGCCCTTTGTCAAGAAGCCCGCAGGTTGTGCCTTTCAGCTCTAGGGCAATGTGGCACACCCAGGGCAGAAGTTCTACTTCAGCCAGATCAGGCCTGCAAAGAAACTGCGTTTCACAGGCCTTTGTAAGAGATGTTCCCGGTAGGCTGTAAGAGCACTGTGCAGAGCGAGTTGTTTCTTAGCTTCCCAAAGAGCTGGAAGCAAGATGCTCTGGGGCCCAACTCGCCCTTTGTCAAGAAGCCTGCACGTTGTGCCTTTCAGCTCTAGGGCAATGTGGCACACCCAGGGCAGAAGTTCTACTTCAGCCAGATCAGGCCTGCAAAGAAACTGCGTTTCACAGGCCTTTGTAAGAGATGTTCCCGGTAGGCTGTAAGAGCACTGTGCAGAGCGAGTTGTTTCTTAGCTTCCCAAAGAGCTGGAAGCAAGATGCTCTGGGGCCCAACTCGCCCTTTGGAAAGAAGCCTGCACGTTGTGCCTTTCAGCTCTAGGGCAATGTGGCACACCCAGAGCAGAAGTTCTACTTCAGCCAGATCAGGCCTGCAAAGAAACTGCGTTTCACAGGCCTTTGTAAGAGATGTTCCCGGTAGGCTGTAAGAGCACTGTGCAGAGCGAGTTGTTTCTTAGCTTCCCAAAGAGCTGGAAGCAAGATGCTCTGGGGCCCAACTCGCCCTTTGTTAAGAAGCCTGCACGTTGTGCCTTTCAGCTCTAGGGCAATGTGGCACACCCAGAGCAGAAGTTCTACTTCAGCCAGATCAGGCCTGCAAAGAAACTGCGTTTCACAGGCCTTTGTAAGAGATGTTCCCGGTAGGCTGTAAGAGCACTGTGCAGAGCGAGTTGTTTCTTAGCTTCCCAAAGAGCTGGAAGCAAGATGCTGTGGGGCCCAACTCGCCCTTTGGAAAGAAGACTGCACGTTGTACCTTTCAGCTCTAGGGCAATGTGGCACACCCAGAGCAGAAGTTCTACTTCAGCCAGATCAGGCCTGCAAAGAAACTGCGTTTCACAGGCCTTTGTAAGAGATGTTCCCGGTAGGCTGTAAGAGCACTGTGCAGAGCGAGTTGTTTCTTAGCTTCCCAAAGAGCTGGAAGCAAGATGCTGTGGGGCCCAACTCGCCCTTTGGAAAGAAGCCTGCACGTTGTGCCTTTCAGCTCTAGGGCAAAGTAGCACACCCAGAGCAGAAGTCCTACTTCAGCCAGATCAGGCCTGCAAAGAAACTGCGTTTCACAGGCCTATGGAAGAGATGTTCCCACTAGGCTGTAAGAGCACTGTGCAGAGCGAGTTGTTTCTTAGCTTCCCAAAGAGCTGGAAGCAAGATGCTGTGGGGCCCAACTCGCCCTTTGGAAAGAAGCCTGCACGTTGTGCCTTTCAGCTCTAGGGCAAAGTAGCACACCCAGAGCAGAAGTCCTACTTCAGCCAGATCAGGCCTGCAAAGAAACTGCGTTTCACAGGCCTTTGGAAGAGATGTTCCCGGTAGGCTGTAAGAGCACTGTGCAGAGCGAGTTGTTTCTTAGCTTCCCAAAGAGCTGGAAGCAAGATGCTGTGGGGCCCAACTCGCCCTTTGGAAAGAAGCCTGCACGTTGTGCCTTTCAGCTCTAGGGCAAAGTAGCACACCCAGAGCAGAAGTCCTACTTCAGCCAGATCAGGCCTGCAAAGAAACTGCGTTTCACAGGTCTATGGAAGAGATGTTCCCCGTAGGCTGTAAGAGCACTGTGCAGAGCGAGTTGTTTCTTAGCTTCCCAAAGAGCTGGAAGCAAGATGCTGTGGGGCCCAACTCGCCCTTTGGAAAGAAGCCTGCACGTTGTGCCTTTCAGCTCTAGGGCAAAGTAGCACACCCAGAGCACAAGTCCTACTTCAGCCAGATCAGGCCTGCAAAGAAACTGCGTTTCACAGGCCTTTGGAATAGATGTTCCCGGTAGGCTGTAAGAGCACTGTGCAGAGCGAGTTGTTTCTTAGCTTCCCAAAGAGCTGGAAGCAAGATGCTGTGGGGCCCAACTCGCCCTTTGGAAAGAAGCCTGCACGTTGTGCCTTTCAGCTCTAGGGCAAAGTAGCACACCCAGAGCAGAAGTCCTACTTCAGCCAGATCAGGCCTGCCAAGAAACTGCGTTTCACAGGCCTTTGGAAGAGATGTTCCCGGTAGGCTGTAAGAGCACTGTGCAGAGCGAGTTGTTTCTTAGCTTCCCAAAGAGCTGGAAGCAAGATGCTGTGGGGCCCAACTCGCCCTTTGGTAAGAAGCCTGCACGTTGTGCCTTTCAGCTCTAGGGCAAAGTAGCACACCCAGAGCAGAAGTCCTACTTCAGCCAGATCAGGCCTGCAAAGAAACTGCGTTTCACAGGCCTTTGGAAGAGATGTTCCCAGTAGGCTGTAAGAGCACTGTGCAGAGCGAGTTGTTTCTTAGCTTCCCAAAGAGCTGGAAGCAAGATGCTGTGGGGCCCAACTCGCCCTTTGTCAAGTAGCCTGCACGTTGTGCCTTTCAGCTCTAGGGCAAAGTAGCACACCCAGAGCAGAAGTCCTACTTCAGCCAGATCAGGCCTGCAAAGAAACTGCGTTTCACAGGCCTTTGTAAGAGATGTTCCCGGTAGGCTGTAAGAGCACTGTGCAGAGCGAGTTGTTTCTTAGCTTCCCAAAGAGCTGGAAGCAAGATGCTCTGGGGCCCAACTCGCCCTTTGGAAAGCAGATTGCACGTTGTGGCTTTCAGATCTAGGCCAATGTGGCGCAACCAGAGCAGAAGATCTACTTCAGCCAGATCAGGCCTGCAAAGAAACTGCGTCTCACAGGCCTTTGTAAGAGATGTTCCCGGTAGGCTGTAAGAGCACTGTGCAGAGCGAGTTGTTTCTTAGCTTCCCAAAGAGCTGGAAGCAAGATGCTCTGGGGCCCAACTCGCCCTTTGTTAAGAAGCCTGAACGTTGTGCCTTTCAGCTCTAGGGCAATGTGGCACACCCAGGGCAGAAGTTCTACTTCAGCCAGATCAGGCCTGCAAAGAAACTGCGTTTCACAGGCCTTTGTAAGACATGCTCCCGGTAGGCTGTAAGAGCACTGTGCAGAGCGAGTTGTTTCTTAGCTTCCCAAAGAGCTGGAAGCAAGATGCTGTGGGGCCCAACTCGCCCTTTGGAAAGAAGCCTGCACGTTGTGCCTTTCAGCTCTAGGGCAAAGTAGCACACCCAGAGGAGAAGTCCTACTTCAGCCAGATCAGGCCTGCAAAGAAACTGCGTTTCACAGGCCTATGGAAGAGATGTTCCCACTAGGCTGTAAGAGCACTGTGCAGAGCGAGTTGTTTCTTAGCTTCCCAAAGAGCTGGAAGCAAGATGCTGTGGGGCCCAACTCGCCCTTTGGAAAGAAGCCTGCACGTTGTGCCTTTCAGCTCTAGGGCAAAGTAGCACACCCAGAGCAGAAGTCCTACTTCAGCCAGATCAGGCCTGCAAAGAAACTGCGTTTCACAGGCCTTTGGAAGAGATGTTCCCGGTAGGCTGTACGAGCATTGTGCACAGCGAGTTGTTTCTTAGCTTCCCAAAGAGCTGGAAGCAAGATGCTGTGGGGCCCAACTCGCCCTTTGGAAAGAAGCCTGCACGTTGTGCCTTTCAGCTCTAGGGCAAAGTAGCACACCCAGAGCAGAAGTCCTACTTCAGCCAGATCAGGCCTGCAAAGAATCTGCGTTTCACAGGTCTATGGAAGAGATGTTCCCCGTAGGCTCTAAGAGCACTGGGCAGAGCGAGTTGTTTCTTAGCTTCCCAAAGAGCTGGAAGCAAGATGCTGTGGGGCCCAACTCGCCCTTTGGAAAGAAGCCTGCACGTTGTAGCTTTCAGCTCTAGGGCAATGTGGCGCAACCAGAGCAGAACTTCTACTTCAGCCAGATCAGGCCTGCAAAGAAACTGCGTTTCAAAGGCCTTTGTAAGACATGTTCCCGGTAGGCTTTAAGAGCACTGAGCAGAGCGAGTTGTTTCTTAGCTTCCCAAAGAGCTGGAAGCAAGATGCTCTGGGGCCCAACTCGCCCTTTGGAAAGAAGCCTGCACGTTGTGCCTTTCAGCTCTAGGGCAAAGTAGCACACCCAGAGCAGAAGTCCTACTTCAGCCAGATCAGGCCTGCAAAGAAACTTCGTTTCACAGGCCTTTGGAAGAGATGTTCCCACTAGGCTGTAGGAGCACTGTGCAGAGCGAGTTGTTTCTTAGCTTCCCAAAGAGAAGGAAGCAAGATGCTGTGGGGCCCAACTCGCCCTTTGGAAAGAAGCCTGCACGTTGTGCCTTTCAGCTCTAGGGCTAGGTGCCACACCCAGGGCAGAAGTTCTACTTCAGCCTGATCAGGCCTGCAAAGAAAGTGCGTTTCACAGGCCTTTGTAAGAGATGTTCCCGGTAGGCTGTAAGAGCACTGTGCAGAGCGAGTTGTTTCTTAGCTTCCCAAAGAGCTGGAAGCAAGATGCTCTGGGGCCCAACTCGCCCTTTGTGAAGAAGCCTGCACGTTGTGCCTTTCAGCTCTAGGGCAATGTGGCACACCCAGGGCAGAAGTTCTACTTCAGCCAGATCAGGCCTGCTAGGTAACCGTGTTTCACAGTCCTTTGTAAGAGATGTTCCCGGTAGGCTGTAAGAGCACTGTGCAGAGCGAGTTGTTTCTTAGCTTCCCAAAGAGCTGGAAGGAAGATGCTCTGGGGCCCAACTCGCCCTTTGTTAAGAAGCCTGCACGTTGTGCCTTTCAGCTCTAGGGCAATGTGGCTCACCCAGGGTAGAACTTCTACTTCAGCCTTATCAGTCCTGCAAAGAAACTGCGTTTCACAGGCCTTTGTAAGAGATGTTCCCGGTAGGCTGTAAGAGCACTGTGCAGAGCGAGTTGTTTCTTACCTTCCGAAAGAGCTGGAAGCAAGATGCTCTGGGGCCCAACTCGCCCTTTGTCAAGAAGCCCGCAGGTTGTGCCTTTCAGCTTTAGGGCAATGTGGCACACCCAGGGCAGAAGTTCTACTTCAGCCAGATCAGGCCTGCAAAGAAACTGCGTTTCACAGGCCTTTGTTAGAGATGTTCCCGGTAGGCTGTAAGAGCACTGTGCAGAGGGAGTTGTTTCTTAGCTTCCCAAAGAGCTGGAAGCAAGATGCTCTGGGGCCAACTCGCCCTTTTTTAAGAAGCCTGCACGTTGTGCCTTTCAGCTCTAGGGCAATGTGGCACACCCAGGGCAGAAGTTCTACTTCAGCCAGATCAGGCCTGCCAAGAAACTGCGTTTCACAGGCCTTTGTAAGAGATGTTCCCGGTAGGCTGTAAGAGCACTGTGCAGAGCGAGTTGTTTCTTAGCTTCCCAAAGAGCTGGAAGCAAGAAGCTCTGGGGCCCAACTCGCCCTTTGTTAAGAAGCCTGCACGTTGTGCCTTTCAGCTCTAGGGCAATGTGGCACACCCAGGGCAGATGTTCTACTTCAGCCAGATCAGGCCTGCAAAGAAACTGCGTTTCACAGGCCTTTGTAAGAGATTTTCCCGGTAGGCTGTAAGAGCACTGTGCAGAGCGAGTTGTTTCTTAGCTTCCCAAAGAGCTGGAAGCAAGATGCTCTGGGGCCCAACTGGCCCTTTGTTAAGAAGCCTGCACGTTGCGCCTTTCAGCTCTAGGGCAATGAGGCACACACACTGCAGAAGTTCTACTTCAGCCTGATCAGGCCTGCAAAGAAACTGCGTTTCACAGGCCTTTGTAAGAGATGTTCCCGGTAGGCTGTAAGAGCCCTGTGCAGAGCGAGTTGTTTCTTAGCTTCCCAAAGAGCTGGAAGCAAGATGCTCTGGGGCTCAACTCGCGCTTTGTTAAGAAGCCTGAACGTTGTGCCTTTCAGCTATACGGCAATGTGGCACACCCAGGGCAGAAGTTCTACTTCAGCCAGATCAGGACTGCAAAGAAACTGCATTTCACAGGCATTTGTAAGAGATGTTCCCCTTAGGCTGTAAGAGCACTGTGCAGAGCGAGTTGTTTCTTAGCTTACCAAAGAGCTGGAAGCAAGATGCTCTGGGGCCCAACTCGCCCTTTGTGAAGAAGCCTGCACGTTGTGCCTTTCAGCTCTAGGGCAATGTGGCACACCCAGAGCAGAAGTTCTACTTCAGCCAGATCAGGCCTGCAAGGTATCCGTGTTTCACAGGCCTTTGTAAGAGATGTTCCCGGTAGGCTGTAAGAGCACTGTGCAGAGCGAGTTGTTTCTTAGCTTCCCAAAGAGCTGGAAGGAAGATGCTCTGGGGCCCAACTCGCCCTTTGTTAAGAAGCCTGCACGTTGTGCCTTTCAGCTCTAGGGCAATGTGGCTCAGCCAGAGTAGAACTTCTACTTCAGCCTTATCAGGCCTGCAAAGAAACTGCGTTTCACAGGCCTTTGTAAGAGATGTTCCCGGTAGGCTGTAAGAGCACTGTGCAGAGCGAGTTGTTTCTTAGCTTCCCAAAGAGCTGGAAGCAAGATGCTCTGGGGCCAACTCGCCCTTTTTAAAGAAGCCTGCACGTTGTGCCTTTCAGCTCTAGGGCAATGTGGCACACCCAGAGCAGAAGTTCTACTTCAGCCAGATCAGGCCTGCAAAGAAACTGCGTTTCACAGGCCTTTGTAAGAGATGTTCCCGGTAGGCTGTAAGAGCACTGTGCAGAGCGAGTTGTTTCTTAGCTTCCCAAAGAGCTGGAAGCAAGAAGCTCTGGGGCCCAACTCGCCCTTTGGTAAGAAGCCTGCACGTTGTGCCTTTCAGCTCTAGGGCAAAGTAGCACACCCAGAGCAGAAGTTCTACTTCAGCCAGATCAGGCCTGCAAAGAAACTGCGTTTCACAGGCCTTTGTAAGAGATGTTCCCGGTAGGCTGTAAGAGCACTGTGCAGAGCGAGTTGTTTCTTAGCTTCCCAAAGAGCTGGAAGCAAGATGCTCTGGGGCCCAACTTGCCCTTTGTTAAGAAGCCTGCACGTTGTGCCTTTCAGCTCTAGGGCAATGAGGCACACCCAGTGCAGAAGTTCTACTTCAGCCTTATCAGGCCTGCAAAGAAACTGCGTTTCACAGGCCTTTGTAAGAGATGTTCCCGGTAGGCTGTAAGAGCACTGTGCAGAGCGAGTTGTTTCTTAGCTTCCCAAAGAGCTGGAAGCAAGATGCTCTGGGGCCCAACTCGCCCTTTGTTAAGAAGCCTGCACGTTGTGCCTTTCAGCTATACGGCAATGTAGCACACCCAGAGCAGAAGTTCTACTTCAGCCAGATCAGGACTGCAAAGAAACTGCATTTCACAGGCATTTGTAAGAGATGTTCCCCTTAGGCTGTAAGAGCACTGTGCAGGGCGAGTTGTTTCTTAGCTTACCAAAGAGCTGGAAGCAAGATGCTGTGGGGCCCAACTCGCCCTTTGTGAAGAAGCCTGCACGTTGTGCCTTTCAGCTCTAGGGCAATGTGGCACACCCAGAGCAGAAGTTCTACTTCAGCCAGATCAGGCCTGCTAGGTAACTGTGTTTCACAGGCCTTTGGAAGAGATGTTCCCGGTAGGCTGTAAGAGCACTGTGCAGAGCGAGTTGTTTCTTAGCTTCCCAAAGAGCTGGAAGCAAGATGCTGTGGGGCCCAACTCGCCCTTTGGTAAGAAGCCTGCACGTTGTGCCTTTCAGCTCTAGGGCAAAGTGGCTCACCCAGAGTAGAAGTTCTACTTCAGCCTTATCAGTCCTGCAAAGAAACTGCGTTTCACAGGCCTTTGTAAGAGATGTTCCCGGTAGGCTGTAAGAGCACTGTGCAGAGCGAGTTGTTTCTTAGCTTCCGAAAGAGCTGGAAGCAAGATGCTCTGGGGCCCAACTCGCCCTTTGTCAAGAAGCCTGCACGTTGTGCCTTTCAGCTCTAGGGCAAGTGGCACACCCAGAGCAGAAGTCCTACTTCAGCCAGATCAGGCCTGCAAAGAAACTGCGTTTCACAGGCCTTTGGTAGAGATGTTCCCGGTAGGCTGTAAGAGCACTGTGCAGAGCGAGTTGTTTCTTAGCTTCCCAAAGAGCTGGAAGCAAGATGCTCTGGGGCCCAACTCGCCCTTTTGTAAGAAGCCTGCACGTTGTGCCTTTCAGCTCTAGGGCAATGTAGCACACCCAGAGCAGAAGTCCTACTTCAGCCAGATCAGGCCTGCCAAGAAACTGCGTTTCACAGGCCTTTGTAAGAGATGTTCCCGGTAGGCTGTAAGAGCACTGTGCAGAGCGAGTTGTTTCTTAGCTTCCCAAAGAGCTGGAAGCAAGATGCTCTGGGGCCCAACTCGCCCTTTGTTAAGAAGCCTGCACGTTGTGCCTTTCAGCTCTAGGGCAATGTGGCACACCCAGAGCAGAAGTTCTACTTCAGCCAGATCAGGCCTGCAAAGAAACTGCGTTTCACAGGCCTTTGTAAGAGATGTTCCCGGTAGGCTGTAAGAGCACTGTGCAGAGCGAGTTGTTTCTTAGCTTCCCAAAGAGCTGGAAGCAAGATGCTCTGGGGCCCAACTCGCCCTTTGTTAAGAAGCCTGCACGTTGTGCCTTTCAGCTCTAGGGCAATGTGGCACACACAGTGCAGAAGTTCTACTTCAGCCAGATCAGGCCTGCAAAGAAACTGCGTTTCACAGGCCTTTGTAAGAGATGTTCCCGGTAGGCTGTAAGAGCACTGTGCAGAGCGAGTTGTTTCTTAGCTTCCCAAAGAGCTGGAAGCAAGATGCTGTGGGGCCCAACTCGCCCTTTGTTAAGAAGCCTGCACGTTGTGCCTTTCAGCTCTACGGCAAAGTGGCACACCCAGAGCAGAAGTCCTACTTCAGCCAGATCAGGACTGCAAAGAAACTGCATTTCACAGGCCTTTGTAAGAGATGTTCCCCTTAGGCTGTAAGAGCACTGTGCAGAGCGAGTTGTTTCTTAGCTTCCCAAAGAGCTGGAAGCAAGATGCTGTGGGGCCCAACTCGCCCTTTGTGAAGAAGCCTGCACGTTGTGCCTTTCAGCTCTAGGGCAATGTAGCACACCCAGAGCAGAAGTTCTACTTCAGCCAGATCAGGCCTGCAAGGAAACTGCGTTTCACAGGCCTTTGGAAGAGATGTTCCCGGTAGGCTGTAAGAGCACTGTGCAGAGCGAGTTGTTTCTTAGCTTCCCAAAGAGCTGGAAGCAAGATGCTGTGGGGCCCAACTCGCCCTTTGGAAAGAAGCCTGCACGTTGTGCCTTTCAGCTCTAGGGCAAAGTAGCACACCCAGAGCAGAAGTTCTACTTCAGCCAGATCAGGCCTGCAAAGAAACTGCGTTTCACAGGCCTTTGTAAGAGATGTTCCCGGTAGGCTGTAAGAGCACTGTGCAGAGCGAGTTGTTTCTTAGCTTCCCAAAGAGCTGGAAGCAAGATGCTGTGGGGCCCAACTCGCCCTTTGTTAAGAAGCCTGCACGTTGTGCCTTTCAGCTCTAGGGCAAAGTGGAGCAACCTGAGCAGAAGTCCTACTTCAGCCAGATCAGGCCTGCAAAGAAACTGCGTTTCACAGGCCTTTGGAAGAGATGTTCCCGGTAGGCTGTAAGAGCACTGTGCAGAGCGAGTTGTTTCTTAGCTTCCCAAAGAGCTGGAAGCAAGATGCTGTGGGGCCCAACTCGCCCTTTGGAAAGAAGCCTGCACGTTGTGCCTTTCAGCTCTAGGGCAAAGTAGCACACCCAGAGCAGAAGTCCTACTTCAGCCAGATCAGGCCTGCAAAGAAACTGCGTTTCACAGGCCTTGGTAAGAGATGTTCCCGGTAGGCTGTAAGAGCACTGTGCAGAGCGAGTTGTTTCTTAGCTTCCCAAAGAGCTGGAAGCAAGATGCTGTGGGGCCCAACTCGCCCTTTGGAAAGAAGACTGCACGTTGTGCCTTTCAGCTCTAGGGCAAAGTAGCACACCCAGAGCAAAAGTCCTACTTCAGCCAGATCAGGCCTGCAAAGAAACTGCGTTTCACAGGCCTTTGGAAGAGATGTTCCCGGTAGGCTGTAAGAGCACTGTGCAGAGCGAGTTGTTTCTTAGCTTCCCAAAGAGCTGGAAGCAAGATGCTGTGGGGCCCAACTCGCCCTTTGTAAAGAAGCCTGCACGTTGTGCCTTTCAGCTCTAGGGCAAAGTAGCACACCCAGAGCAGAAGTCCTACTTCAGCCAGATCAGGCCTGCAAAGAAACTGCGTTTCACAGGCCTTTGGAAGAGATGTTCCCGGTAGGCTGTAAGAGCACTGTGCAGAGCGAGTTGTTTCTTAGCTTCCCAAAGAGCTGGAAGCAAGATGCTGTGGGGCCCAACTCGCCCTTTGGAAAGAAGCCTGCACGTTGTGCCTTTCAGCTCTAGGGCAAAGTAGCACACCCAGAGCAGAAGTCCTACTTCAGCCAGATCAGGCCTGCAAAGAAACTGCGTTTCACAGGCCTTTGGAAGAGATGTTCCCGGTAGGCTGTAAGAGCACTGTGCAGAGCGAGTTGTTTCTTAGCTTCCCAAAGAGCTGGAAGCAAGATGCTGTGGGGCCCAACTCGCCCTTTGGAAAGAAGCCTGCACGTTGTGCCTTTCAGCTCTAGGGCAAAGTAGCACACCCAGAGCAGAAGTCCTACTTCAGCCAGATCAGGCCTGCAAAGAAACTGCGTTTCACAGGCCTTTGGAAGAGATGTTCCCGGTAGGCTGTAAGAGCACTGTGCAGAGCGAGTTGTTTCTTAGCTTCCCAAAGAGCTGGAAGCAAGATGCTGTGGGGCCCAACTCGCCCTTTGGAAAGAAGCCTGCACGTTGTGCCTTTCAGCTCTAGGGCAAAGTAGCACACCCAGAGCACAAGTCCTACTTCAGCCAGATCAGGCCTGCAAAGAAACTGCGTTTCACAGGCCTTTGGAAGAGATGTTCCCGGTAGGCTGTAAGAGCACTGTGCAGAGCGAGTTGTTTCTTAGCTTCCCAAAGAGCTGGAAGCAAGATGCTGTGGGGCCCAACTCGCCCTTTGGAAAGAAGCCTGCACGTTGTGCCTTTCAGCTCTAGGGCAAAGTAGCACACCCAGAGCAGAAGTCCTACTTCAGCCAGATCAGGCCTGCAAAGAAACTGCGTTTCACAGGCCTTTGGAAGAGATGTTCCCGGTAGGCTGTAAGAGCACTGTGCAGAGCGAGTTGTTTCTTAGCTTCCCAAAGAGCTGGAAGCAAGATGCTGTGGGGCCCAACTCGCCCTTTGGAAAGAAGCCTGCACGTTGTGCCTTTCAGCTCTAGGGCAAAGTAGCACACCCAGAGCAGAAGTCCTACTTCAGCCAGATCAGGCCTGCAAAGAAACTGCGTTTCACAGGCCTTTGGAAGAGATGTTCCCCCTAGGCTGTAAGAGCACTGTGCAGAGCGAGTTGTTTCTTAGCTTCCCAAAGAGCTGGAAGCAAGATGCTGTGGGGCCCAACTCGCCCTTTGGAAAGAAGCCTGCACGTTGTGCCTTTCAGCTCTAGGGCAAAGTAGCACACCCAGAGCAGAAGTCCTACTTCAGCCAGATCAGGCCTGCAAAGAAACTGCGTTTCACAGGCCTTTGGAAGAGATGTTCCCGGTAGGCTGTAAGAGCACTGTGCAGAGCGAGTTGTTTCTTAGCTTCCCAAAGAGCTGGAAGCAAGATGCTGTGGGGCCCAACTCGCCCTTTGGAAAGAAGCCTGCACGTTGTGCCTTTCAGCTCTAGGGCAAAGTAGCACACCCAGAGTAGAAGTCCTACTTCAGCCAGATCAGGCCTGCAAAGAAACTGCGTTTCACAGGCCTTTGGAAGAGATGTTCCCGGTAGGCTGTAAGAGCACTGTGCAGAGCGAGTTGTTTCTTAGCTTCCCAAAGAGCTGGAAGCAAGATGCTGTGGGGCCCAACTCGCCCTTTGGAAAGAAGCCTGCACGTTGTGCCTTTCAGCTCTAGGGCAAAGTAGCACAACCAGAGCAGAAGTCCTACTTCAGCCAGATCAGGCCTGCAAAGAAACTGCGTTTCACAGGCCTTTGGAAGAGATGTTCCCGGTAGGCTGTAAGAGCACTGTGCAGAGCGAGTTGTTTCTTAGCTTCCCAAAGAGCTGGAAGCAAGATGCTGTGGGGCCCAACTCGCCCTTTGGAAAGAAGCCTGCACGTTGTGCCTTTCAGCTCTAGGGCAAAGTAGCACACCCAGAGCAGAAGTCCTACTTCAGCCAGATCAGGCCTGCAAAGAAACTGCGTTTCACAGGCCTTTGGAAGAGATGTTCCCGGTAGGCTGTAAGAGCACTGTGCAGAGCGAGTTGTTTCTTAGCTTCCCAAAGAGCTGGAAGCAAGATGCTGTGGGGCCCAACTCGCCCTTTGGAAAGAAGCCTGCACGTTGTGCCTTTCAGCTCTAGGGCAAAGTAGCACACCCAGAGCAGAAGTCCTACTTCAGCCAGATCAGGCCTGCAAAGAAACTGCGTTTCACAGGCCTTTGGAAGAGATGTTCCCGGTAGGCTGTAAGAGCACTGTGCAGAGCGAGTTGTTTCTTAGCTTCCCAAAGAGCTGGAAGCAAGATGCTGTGGGGCCCAACTCGCCCTTTGGAAAGAAGCCTGCACGTTGTGCCTTTCAGCTCTAGGGCAAAGTAGCACACCCAGAGCAGAAGTCCTACTTCAGCCAGATCAGGCCTGCAAAGAAACTGCGTTTCACAGGCCTTTGGAAGAGATGTTCCCGGTAGGCTGTAAGAGCACTGTGCAGAGCGAGTTGTTTCTTAGCTTCCCAAAGAGCTGGAAGCAAGATGCTGTGGGGCCCAACTCGCCCTTTGGAAAGAAGCCTGCACGTTGTGCCTTTCAGCTCTAGGGCAAAGTAGCACACCCAGAGCAGAAGTCCTACTTCAGCCAGATCAGGCCTGCAAAGAAACTGCGTTTCACAGGCCTTTGGAAGAGATGTTCCCGGTAGGCTGTAAGAGCACTGTGCAGAGCGAGTTGTTTCTTAGCTTCCCAAAGAGCTGGAAGCAAGATGCTGTGGGGCCCAACTCGCCCTTTGGAAAGAAGCCTGCACGTTGTGCCTTTCAGCTCTAGGGCAAAGTAGCACACCCAGAGCAGAAGTCCTACTTCAGCCAGATCAGGCCTGCAAAGAAACTGCGTTTCACAGGCCTTTGGAAGAGATGTTCCCGGTAGGCTGTAAGAGCACTGTGCAGAGCGAGTTGTTTCTTAGCTTCCCAAAGAGCTGGAAGCAAGATGCTGTGGGGCCCAACTCGCCCTTTGGAAAGAAGCCTGCACGTTGTGCCTTTCAGCTCTAGGGCAAAGTAGCACACCCAGAGCAGAAGTCCTACTTCAGCCAGATCAGGCCTGCAAAGAAACTGCGTTTCACAGGCCTTTGGAAGAGATGTTCCCGGTAGGCTGTAAGAGCACTGTGCAGAGCGAGTTGTTTCTTAGCTTCCCAAAGAGCTGGAAGCAAGATGCTGTGGGGCCCAACTCGCCCTTTGGAAAGAAGCCTGCACGTTGTGCCTTTCAGCTCTAGGGCAAAGTAGCACACCCAGAGCACAAGTCCTACTTCAGCCAGATCAGGCCTGCAAAGAAACTGCGTTTCACAGGCCTTTGGAAGAGATGTTCCCGGTAGGCTGTAAGAGCACTGTGCAGAGCGAGTTGTTTCTTAGCTTCCCAAAGAGCTGGAAGCAAGATGCTGTGGGGCCCAACTCGCCCTTTGGAAAGAAGCCTGCACGTTGTGCCTTTCAGCTCTAGGGCAAAGTAGCACACCCAGAGCAGAAGTCCTACTTCAGCCAGATCAGGCCTGCAAAGAAACTGCGTTTCACAGGCCTTTGGAAGAGATGTTCCCACTAGGCTGTAAGAGCACTGTGCAGAGCGAGTTGTTTCTTAGCTTCCCAAAGAGCTGGAAGCAAGATGCTGTGGGGCCCAACTCGCCCTTTGGAAAGAAGCCTGCACGTTGTGCCTTTCAGCTCTAGGGCAAAGTAGCACACCCAGAGCACAAGTCCTACTTCAGCCAGATCAGGCCTGCAAAGAAACTGCGTTTCACAGGCCTTTGGAAGAGATGTTCCCACTAGGCTGTAAGAGCACTGTGCAGAGCGAGTTGTTTCTTAGCTTCCCAAAGAGCTGGAAGCAAGATGCTGTGGGGCCCAACTCGCCCTTTGGAAAGAAGCCTGCACGTTGTGCCTTTCAGCTCTAGGGCAAAGTAGCACACCCAGAGCAGAAGTCCTACTTCAGCCAGATCAGGCCTGCAAAGAAACTGCGTTTCACAGGCCTTTGGAAGAGATGTTCCCGGTAGGCTGTAAGAGCACTGTGCAGAGCGAGTTGTTTCTTAGCTTCCCAAAGAGCTGGAAGCAAGATGCTGTGGGGCCCAACTCGCCCTTTGGAAAGAAGCCTGCACGTTGTGCCTTTCAGCTCTAGGGCAAAGTAGCACACCCAGAGCAGAAGTCCTACTTCAGCCAGATCAGGCCTGCAAAGAAACTGCGTTTCACAGGCCTTTGGAAGAGATGTTCCCACTAGGCTGTAAGAGCACTGTGCAGAGCGAGTTGTTTCTTAGCTTCCCAAAGAGCTGGAAGCAAGATGCTGTGGGGCCCAACTCGCCCTTTGGAAAGAAGCCTGCACGTTGTGCCTTTCAGCTCTAGGGCAAAGTAGCACACCCAGAGCAGAAGTCCTACTTCAGCCAGATCAGGCCTGCAAAGAAACTGCGTTTCACAGGCCTTTGGAAGAGATGTTCCCGGTAGGCTGTAAGAGCACTGTGCAGAGCGAGTTGTTTCTTAGCTTCCCAAAGAGCTGGAAGCAAGATGCTGTGGGGCCCAACTCGCCCTTTGGAAAGAAGCCTGCACGTTGTGCCTTTCAGCTCTAGGGCAAAGTAGCACACCCAGAGCAGAAGTCCTACTTCAGCCAGATCAGGCCTGCAAAGAAACTGCGTTTCACAGGTCTATGGAAGAGATGTTCCCCGTAGGCTCTAAGAGCACTGTGCAGAGCGAGTTGTTTCTTAGCTTCCCAAAGAGCTGGAAGCAAGATGCTGTGGGGCCCAACTCGCCCTTTGGAAAGAAGCCTGCACGTTGTGCCTTTCAGCTCTAGGGCAAAGTAGCACACCCAGAGCACAAGTCCTACTTCAGCCAGATCAGGCCTGCAAAGAAACTGCGTTTCACAGGCCTTTGGAAGAGATGTTCCCGGTAGGCTGTAAGAGCACTGTGCAGAGCGAGTTGTTTCTTAGCTTCCCAAAGAGCTGGAAGCAAGATGCTGTGGGGCCCAACTCGCCCTTTGGAAAGAAGCCTGCACGTTGTGCCTTTCAGCTCTAGGGCAAAGTAGCACACCCAGAGCAGAAGTCCTACTTCAGCCAGATCAGGCCTGCAAAGAAACTGCGTTTCACAGGCCTTTGGAAGAGATGTTCCCACTAGGCTGTAAGAGCACTGTGCAGAGCGAGTTGTTTCTTAGCTTCCCAAAGAGCTGGAAGCAAGATGCTGTGGGGCCCAACTCGCCCTTTGGAAAGAAGCCTGCACGTTGTGCCTTTCAGCTCTAGGGCAAAGTAGCACACCCAGAGCAGAAGTCCTACTTCAGCCAGATCAGGCCTGCAAAGAAACTGCGTTTCACAGGCCTTTGGAAGAGATGTTCCCGGTAGGCTGTAAGAGCACTGTGCAGAGCGAGTTGTTTCTTAGCTTCCCAAAGAGCTGGAAGCAAGATGCTGTGGGGCCCAACTCGCCCTTTGGAAAGAAGCCTGCACGTTGTGCCTTTCAGCTCTAGGGCAAAGTAGCACACCCAGAGCAGAAGTCCTACTTCAGCCAGATCAGGCCTGCAAAGAAACTGCGTTTCACAGGCCTTTGGAAGAGATGTTCCCGGTAGGCTGTAAGAGCACTGTGCAGAGCGAGTTGTTTCTTAGCTTCCCAAAGAGCTGGAAGCAAGATGCTGTGGGGCCCAACTCGCCCTTTGGAAAGAAGCCTGCACGTTGTGCCTTTCAGCTCTAGGGCAAAGTAGCACACCCAGAGCAGAAGTCCTACTTCAGCCAGATCAGGCCTGCAAAGAAACTGCGTTTCACAGGCCTTTGGAAGAGATGTTCCCGGTAGGCTGTAAGAGCACTGTGCAGAGCGAGTTGTTTCTTAGCTTCCCAAAGAGCTGGAAGCAAGATGCTGTGGGGCCCAACTCGCCCTTTGGAAAGAAGCCTGCACGTTGTGCCTTTCAGCTCTAGGGCAAAGTAGCACACCCAGAGCAGAAGTCCTACTTCAGCCAGATCAGGCCTGCAAAGAAACTGCGTTTCACAGGCCTTTGGAAGAGATGTTCCCGGTAGGCTGTAAGAGCACTGTGCAGAGCGAGTTGTTTCTTAGCTTCCCAAAGAGCTGGAAGCAAGATGCTGTGGGGCCCAACTCGCCCTTTGGAAAGAAGCCTGCACGTTGTGCCTTTCAGCTCTAGGGCAAAGTAGCACACCCAGAGCAGAAGTCCTACTTCAGCCAGATCAGGCCTGCAAAGAAACTGCGTTTCACAGGCCTTTGGAAGAGATGTTCCCGGTAGGCTGTAAGAGCACTGTGCAGAGCGAGTTGTTTCTTAGCTTCCCAAAGAGCTGGAAGCAAGATGCTGTGGGGCCCAACTCGCCCTTTGGAAAGAAGCCTGCACGTTGTGCCTTTCAGCTCTAGGGCAAAGTAGCACACCCAGAGCAGAAGTCCTACTTCAGCCAGATCAGGCCTGCAAAGAAACTGCGTTTCACAGGCCTTTGGAAGAGATGTTCCCCGTAGGCTGTAAGAGCACTGTGCAGAGCGAGTTGTTTCTTAGCTTCCCAAAGAGCTGGAAGCAAGATGCTGTGGGGCCCAACTCGCCCTTTGGAAAGAAGCCTGCACGTTGTGCCTTTCAGCTCTAGGGCAAAGTAGCACACCCAGAGCAGAAGTCCTACTTCAGCCAGATCAGGCCTGCAAAGAAACTGCGTTTCACAGGCCTTTGGAAGAGATGTTCCCGGTAGGCTGTAAGAGCACTGTGCAGAGCGAGTTGTTTCTTAGCTTCCCAAAGAGCTGGAAGCAAGATGCTGTGGGGCCCAACTCGCCCTTTGGAAAGAAGCCTGCACGTTGTGCCTTTCAGCTCTAGGGCAAAGTAGCACACCCAGAGCAGAAGTCCTACTTCAGCCAGATCAGTCCTGCAAAGAAACTGCGTTTCACAGGCCTTTGGAAGAGATGTTCCCGGTAGGCTGTAAGAGCACTGTGCAGAGCGAGTTGTTTCTTAGCTTCCCAAAGAGCTGGAAGCAAGATGCTGTGGGGCCCAACTCGCCCTTTGGTAAGAAGCCTGCACGTTGTGCCTTTCAGCTCTAGGGCAAAGTAGCACACCCGAGCAGAAGTCCTACTTCAGCCAGATCAGGCCTGCAAAGAAACTGCGTTTCACAGGCCTTTGGAAGAGATGTTCCCGGTAGGCTGTAAGAGCACTGTGCAGAGCGAGTTGTTTCTTAGCTTCCCAAAGAGCTGGAAGCAAGATGCTGTGGGGCCCAACTTGCCCTTTGGAAAGAAGCCTGCACGTTGTGCCTTTCAGCTCTAGGGCAAAGTAGCACACCCAGAGCAGAAGTCCTACTTCAGCCAGATCAGGCCTGCAAAGAAACTGCGTTTCACAGGCCTTTGGAAGAGATGTTCCCGGTAGGCTGTAAGAGCACTGTGCAGAGCGAGTTGTTTCTTAGCTTCCCAAAGAGCTGGAAGCAAGATGCTGTGGGGCCCAACTCGCCCTTTGGAAAGAAGCCTGCACGTTGTGCCTTTCAGCTCTAGGGCAAAGTAGCACACCCAGAGCAGAAGTCCTACTTCAGCCAGATCAGGCCTGCAAAGAAACTACGTTTCACAGGCCTTTGGAAGAGATGTTCCCGGTAGGCTGTAAGAGCACTGTGCAGAGCGAGTTGTTTCTTAGCTTCCCAAAGAGCTGGAAGCAAGATGCTGTGGGGCCCTACTCGCCCTTTGGAAAGAAGCCTGCACGTTGTACCTTTCAGCTCTAGGGCAAAGTAGCACACCCAGAGCAGAAGTCCTACTTCAGCCAGATCAGGCCTGCAAAGAAACTGCGTTTCACAGGCCTTTGGAAGAGATGTTCCCGGTAGGCTGTAAGAGCACTGTGCAGAGCGAGTTGTTTCTTAGCTTCCCAAAGAGCTGGAAGCAAGATGCTGTGGGGCCCAACTCGCCCTTTGGAAAGAAGCCTGCACGTTGTGCATTTCAGCTCTAGGGCAAAGTAGCACACCCAGAGCAGAAGTCCTACTTCAGCCAGATCAGGCCTGCAAAGAAACTGCGTTTCACAGGCCTTTGGAAGAGATGTTCCCGGTAGGCTGTAAGAGCACTGTGCAGAGTGAGTTGTTTCTTAGCTTCCCAAAGAGCTGGAAGCAAGATGCTGTGGGGCCCAACTCGCCCTTTGGTAAGAAGCCTGCACGTTGTGCCTTTCAGCTCTAGGGCAACGTAACACACCCAGAGCAGAAGTCCTACTTCAGCCAGATCAGGCCTGCAAAGAAACTGCGTCTCACAGGCCTTTGGAAGAGATGTTCCCGGTAGGCTGTAAGAGCACTGTGCAGAGCGAGTTGTTTCTTAGCTTCCCAAAGAGCTGGAAGCAAGATGCTCTGGGGCCCAACTCGCCCTTTGGAAAGAAGACTGCACGTTGTAGCTTTCAGCTCTAGGGCAAAGTAGCGCACCCAGAGCAGAACTCCTACTTCAGCCAGATCAGGCCTGCAAAGAAACTGCGTTTCACAGGCCTTTGTAAGACATGTTTCCGGTAGGCTGTAAGAGCACTGTGCAGAGCGAGTTGTTTCTTAGCTTCCCAAAGAGCTGGAAGCAAGATGCTGTGGGGCCCAACTCGCCCTTTGTTAAGAAGCCTGCACGTTGTAACATTCAGCTGCACGGCAAAGTGGCACACCCAGAGCAGAAGTTCTCCTTCAGGCAGATCAGGCCTGCAAAGAAACTGCGTTTCACAGGCCTTTGTAAGAGATGTTCCCGGTAGGCTGTAAGAGCACTGTGCAGAGCGAGTTGTTTCTTAGCTTCCCAAAGAGCTGGAAGCAAGATGCTGTGGGGCCCAACTCGCCCTTTGTTAAGAAGCCTGCACGTTGTGCCTTTCAGCTCTAGGGCAATGTAGCACACCCACGGCAGAAGTTCTACTTCAGCCAGATCAGGCCTGCAAAGAAAGTGCGTTTCACAGGCCTTGGTAAGAGATGTTCCCGGTAGGCTGTAAGAGCACTGTGCAGAGCGAGTTGTTTCTTAGCTTCCCAAAGAGCTGGAAGCAAGATGCTGTGGGGCCCAACTCGCCCTTTGTTAAGAAGCCTGCACGTTGTGCCTTTCAGCTCTAGGGCAAAGTGGCACACCCAGAGCAGAAGTTCTACTTCAGCCAGATCAGGCCTGCAAAGAAACAGCATTTCACAGGCCTTTGTAAGAGATGTTCCCGATAGGCTGTAAGAGCACTGTGCAGAGCGAGTTGTTTCTTAGCTTCCCAAAGAGCTGGAAGCAAGATGCTGTGGGGCCCAACTCGCCCTTTGTTAAGAAGCCTGCACGTTGTGCCTTTCAGCTCTAGGGCAATGTTGCACACCCAGGGCAGAAATTCTACTTCAGCCAGATCAGGCCTGCAAAGAAACTGTGTTTCACAGGCCTTTGTAAGAGATGTTCCCGGTAGGCTGTAAGAGCACTGTGCAGAGCGAGTTCTTTCTTAGCTTCCCAAAGAGCTGGAAGCAAGATGCTCTGGGGCCCAACTCGCCCTTTGGAAAGAAGCCTCCACGTTGTGCATTTCAGCTCTAGGGCAATGTGGCACACCCAGAGCAGAAGTTCTACTTCAGCCAGATGAGGCCTGCCAAGAAACTGCGTTTCACAGGGCTTTTTAAGAGATGTTCCCGGTAGGCTGTAAGAGCACTGTGCAGAGTGAGTTGTTTCTTAGCTTCCCAAAGAGCTGCAAGCAAGATGCTCTGGGGCCCAACTCGCCCTTTGTTAAGACGCCTGCACGTTGTGCCTTTCAGCTCTAGGGCTACGTGACACACCCAGGGCAGAAGTTCTACTTCATCCAGATCAGGCCTGCAAAGAAACTGCGTCTCACAGGCCTTTGTAAGAGATGTTCCCGGTAGGCTGTAAGAGCACTGTGCAGAGCGAGTTGTTTCTTAGCTTCCCAAAGAGCTGGAAGCAAGATGCTCTGGGGCCCAACTCGCCCTTTGGAAAGCAGACGGCACGTTGTAGCTTTCAGCTCCAGGGCAATGTGGCGCAACCAGAGCAGAACTTCTACTTCAGCCAGATCAGGCCTGCAAAGAAACTGCGTTTCACAGGCCTTTGTAAGACATGTTTCCGGTAGGCTGTAAGAGCACTGTGCAGAGCGAGTTGTTTCTTAGCTTCCCAAAGAGCTGGAAGCAAGAAGCTCTGGGGCCCAACTCGCCCTTTGTTAAGAAGCCTGCACGTTGTAACATTCAGCTGCACGGCAATGTGGCACACCCAGGGCAGAAGTTCTCCTTCAGGCAGATCAGGCCTGCAAAGAAACTGCGTTTCACAGGCCTTTGTAAGAGATGTTCCCGGTAGGCTGTAAGAGCACTGTGCAGAGCGAGTTGTTTCTTAGCTTCCCAAAGAGCTGGAAGCAAGATGCTCTGGGGCCCAACTCGCCCTTTGTTAAGAAGCCTGCACGTTGTGCCTTTCAGCTCTAGGGCAATGTGGCACACCCACGGCAGAAGTTCAACTTCAGCCAGATCAGGCCTGCAAAGAAAGTGCGTTTCACAGGCCTTGGTAAGAGATGTTCCCGGTAGGCTGTAAGAGCACTGTGCAGAGCGAGTTGTTTCTTAGCTTCCCAAAGAGCTGGAAGCAAGATGCTCTGGGGCCCAATTCGCCCTTTGTTAAGAAGCCTGCACGTTGTGCCTTTCAGCTCTAGGGCAATGTGGCACACCCAGGGCAGAAGTTCTACTTCAGCCAGATCAGGCCTGCAAAGAAACAGCATTTCACAGGCCTTTGTAAGAGATGTTCCCGATAGGCTGTAAGAGCACTGTGCAGAGCGAGTTGTTTCTCAGCTTCCCAAAGAGCTGGAAGCAAGATGCTGTGGGGCCCAACTCGCCCTTTGTTAAGAAGCCTGCACGTTGTGCCTTTCAGCTCTAGGGCAATGTTGCACACCCAGGGCAGAAATTCTACTTCAGCCAGATCAGGCCTGCAAAGAAACTGTGTTTCACAGGCCTTTGTAAGAGATGTTCCCGGTAGGCTGTAAGAGCACTGTGCAGAGCGAGTTCTTTCTTAGCTTCCCAAAGAGCTGGAAGCAAGATGCTCTGGGGCCCAACTCGCCATTTGTTAAGAAGCCTGAACGTTGTGCCTTTCAGCTCTAGGGCAATGTGGCAGACCCAGGGCAGAAGTTCTACTTCAGCCAGATCAGGCCTGCAAAGAAACTGCGTTTCACAGGCCTTGGTAAGACATGTTCCCGGTAGGCTGTAAGAGCACTGTGCAGAGCGAGTTGTTTCTTAGCTTCCCAAAGAGCTGGAAGCAAGATGCTCTGGGGCACAACTCGCCCTTTGTTAAGAAGCCTGCACGTTGTGCCTTTCAGCTCTAGGGCAATGTGGCTCACCCAGGGTAGAACTTCTACTTCAGCCTTATCAGTCCTGCAAAGAAACTGCGTTTCACAGGCCTTTGTAAGAGATGTTCCTGGTAGGCTGTAAGAGCACTGTGCAGAGCGAGTTGTTTCTTAGCTTCCCAATGAGCTGGAAGCAAGATGCTCTGGGGCCCAACTCGCCTTTTGTTAAGAAGCCTGCACGTTGTGCCTTTCAGCTCTAAGGCAATGTGGAGCAACCTGAGCAGGAGTTCTACTGCAGCCAGATCAGGCCTGCAAAGAAACTGCATCACACAGGCCTTTGTAAGAGATGTTCCCGGTAGGCTGTAAGAGCACTGTGCAGAGCGAGTTGTTTCTTAGCTTCCCAAAGAGCTGGAAGCAAGATGCTCTGGGGCCCAACGTGCCCTTTGTTAAGAAGCCTGCACGTTGTGCCTTTCAGCTCTAGGGCAATGTGCCACACCCAGGGCAGAAGTTCTACTTCAGCCTGATCAGGCCTGCACAGAAACTGCGTTTCACAGGCCTTTGTAAGAGATGTTCCTGGTAGGCTGTAAGAGCACTGTGCAGAGCGAGTTGTTTCTTAGCTTCCCAAAGAGCTGGAAGCAAGATGCTGTGGGGCCCAACTCGCCCTTTGTTAAGAAGCCTGCACGTTGTGCCTTTCAGCTCTAGGGCTAGGTGCCACACACAGGGCAGAAGTTCTACTTCAGCCTGATCAGGCCTGCAAAGAAACTGCGTTTCACAGGCCTTGGTAAGAGATGTTCCCTGTAGGCTGTAAGAGCACTGTGCAGAGCGAGTTGTTTCTTAGCTTCCCAAAGAGCTGGAAGCAGGATGCTCTGGGGCCCAACTCGCCCTTTGGAAAGCAGACGGCACGTTGTAGCTTTCAGCTCTAGGGCAATGTGGCACACCCAGAGCAGAAGTTCTACTGCAGCCAGATCAGGCCTGCAAAGAAAGTGCATCACACAGGCCTTTGTAAGAGATGTTCCCGGTAGGCTGTAAGAGCACTGTGCAGAGCGAGTTGTTTCTTAGCTTCCCAAAGAGCTGGAAGCAAGATGCTGTGGGGCCCAACTCGCCCTTTGGAAAGAAGCCTGCACGTTGTGCCTTTCAGCTCTAGGGCAAAGTAGCACACCCAGAGCAGAAGTCCTACTTCAGCCAGATCAGGCCTGCAAAGAAACTGCGTTTCACAGGCCTTTGGAAGAGATGTTCCCGGTAGGCTGTAAGAGCACTGTGCAGAGCGAGTTGTTTCTTAGCTTCCCAAAGAGCTGGAAGCAAGATGCTGTGGTGCCCAACTCGCCCTTTGGAAAGAAGCCTGCACGTTGTGCCTTTCAGCTCTAGGGCAATGTGGCACACCCAGAGCAGAAGTTCTACTTCAGCCAGATCAGGCCTGCAAGGAAACTATGTTTCACAGGCCGTTGTAAGAGATGTTCCCGGTAGGCTGTAAGAACAGTGTGCAGAGCGAGCTGTTTCTTAGCTTCCCAAAGAGCTGGAAGCAAGATGCTCTGGGGCCCTACTCTCACATTGGAAAGGAGACTGCGCGTTGTAGCTTTCAGGTCTAGGGCAGTGTGGCACACCCAGAGCAGAAGTTCTACTTCAGCCAGATCAGGCCTGCAAAGAAACTGCGTTTCACAGGCCTTTGTAAGAGATGTTCCCGGTAGGCTGTAAGAGCACTGTGCAGAGTGAGTTGTTTCTTAGCTTCCCAAAGAGCTGAAAGCAAGATGCACTGGGGCCCAACTCACCCTTTGGAAAGAAGCCTCCACGTTGTGCATTTCAGCTCTAGGGCAATGTGGCACACCCAGAGCAGAAGTTCTACTTCAGCCAGATGAGGCCTGCCAAGAAACTGCGTTTCACAGGGCTTTTTAAGAGATCTTCCCGGTAGGCTGTAAGAGCACTGTGCAGAGCGAGTTGTTTCTTAGCTTCCCAAAGAGCTGGAAGCAAGATGCTCTGGGGCCCAATTCGCCCTTTGTTAAGAAGCCTGCACGTTGTGCCTTTCAGCTCTAGGGCAATGTGGCACACCCAGGGCAGAAGTTCTACTTCAGCCAGATCAGGCCTGCAAAGAAACAGCATTTCACAGGCCTTTGTAAGAGATGTTCCCGATAGGCTGTAAGAGCACTGTGCAGAGCGAGTTGTTTCTCAGCTTCCCAAAGAGCTGGAAGCAAGATGCTGTGGGGCCCAACTCGCCCTTTGTTAAGAAGCCTGCACGTTGTGCCTTTCAGCTCTAGGGCAATGTTGCACACCCAGGGCAGAAATTCTACTTCAGCCAGATCAGGCCTGCAAAGAAACTGTGTTTCACAGGCCTTTGTAAGAGATGTTCCCGGTAGGCTGTAAGAGCACTGTGCAGAGCGAGTTCTTTCTTAGCTTCCCAAAGAGCTGGAAGCAAGATGCTCTGGGGCCCAACTCGCCATTTGTTAAGAAGCCTGAACGTTGTGCCTTTCAGCTCTAGGGCAATGTGGCAGACCCAGGGCAGAAGTTCTACTTCAGCCAGATCAGGCCTGCAAAGAAACTGCGTTTCACAGGCCTTGGTAAGACATGTTCCCGGTAGGCTGTAAGAGCACTGTGCAGAGCGAGTTGTTTCTTAGCTTCCCAAAGAGCTGGAAGCAAGATGCTCTGGGGCACAACTCGCCCTTTGTTAAGAAGCCTGCACGTTGTGCCTTTCAGCTCTAGGGCAATGTGGCTCACCCAGGGTAGAACTTCTACTTCAGCCTTATCAGTCCTGCAAAGAAACTGCGTTTCACAGGCCTTTGTAAGAGATGTTCCTGGTAGGCTGTAAGAGCACTGTGCAGAGCGAGTTGTTTCTTAGCTTCCCAATGAGCTGGAAGCAAGATGCTCTGGGGCCCAACTCGCCTTTTGTTAAGAAGCCTGCACGTTGTGCCTTTCAGCTCTAAGGCAATGTGGAGCAACCTGAGCAGGAGTTCTACTGCAGCCAGATCAGGCCTGCAAAGAAACTGCATCACACAGGCCTTTGTAAGAGATGTTCCCGGTAGGCTGTAAGAGCACTGTGCAGAGCGAGTTGTTTCTTAGCTTCCCAAAGAGCTGGAAGCAAGATGCTCTGGGGCCCAACGTGCCCTTTGTTAAGAAGCCTGCACGTTGTGCCTTTCAGCTCTAGGGCAATGTGCCACACCCAGGGCAGAAGTTCTACTTCAGCCTGATCAGGCCTGCACAGAAACTGCGTTTCACAGGCCTTTGTAAGAGATGTTCCTGGTAGGCTGTAAGAGCACTGTGCAGAGCGAGTTGTTTCTTAGCTTCCCAAAGAGCTGGAAGCAAGATGCTGTGGGGCCCAACTCGCCCTTTGTTAAGAAGCCTGCACGTTGTGCCTTTCAGCTCTAGGGCTAGGTGCCACACACAGGGCAGAAGTTCTACTTCAGCCTGATCAGGCCTGCAAAGAAACTGCGTTTCACAGGCCTTGGTAAGAGATGTTCCCTGTAGGCTGTAAGAGCACTGTGCAGAGCGAGTTGTTTCTTAGCTTCCCAAAGAGCTGGAAGCAGGATGCTCTGGGGCCCAACTCGCCCTTTGGAAAGCAGACGGCACGTTGTAGCTTTCAGCTCTAGGGCAATGTGGCACACCCAGAGCAGAAGTTCTACTGCAGCCAGATCAGGCCTGCAAAGAAAGTGCATCACACAGGCCTTTGTAAGAGATGTTCCCGGTAGGCTGTAAGAGCACTGTGCAGAGCGAGTTGTTTCTTAGCTTCCCAAAGAGCTGGAAGCAAGATGCTGTGGGGCCCAACTCGCCCTTTGGAAAGAAGCCTGCACGTTGTGCCTTTCAGCTCTAGGGCAAAGTAGCACACCCAGAGCAGAAGTCCTACTTCAGCCAGATCAGGCCTGCAAAGAAACTGCGTTTCACAGGCCTTTGGAAGAGATGTTCCCGGTAGGCTGTAAGAGCACTGTGCAGAGCGAGTTGTTTCTTAGCTTCCCAAAGAGCTGGAAGCAAGATGCTGTGGTGCCCAACTCGCCCTTTGGAAAGAAGCCTGCACGTTGTGCCTTTCAGCTCTAGGGCAATGTGGCACACCCAGAGCAGAAGTTCTACTTCAGCCAGATCAGGCCTGCAAGGAAACTATGTTTCACAGGCCGTTGTAAGAGATGTTCCCGGTAGGCTGTAAGAACAGTGTGCAGAGCGAGCTGTTTCTTAGCTTCCCAAAGAGCTGGAAGCAAGATGCTCTGGGGCCCTACTCTCACATTGGAAAGGAGACTGCGCGTTGTAGCTTTCAGGTCTAGGGCAGTGTGGCACACCCAGAGCAGAAGTTCTACTTCAGCCAGATCAGGCCTGCAAAGAAACTGCGTTTCACAGGCCTTTGTAAGAGATGTTCCCGGTAGGCTGTAAGAGCACTGTGCAGAGTGAGTTGTTTCTTAGCTTCCCAAAGAGCTGAAAGCAAGATGCACTGGGGCCCAACTCACCCTTTGGAAAGAAGCCTCCACGTTGTGCATTTCAGCTCTAGGGCAATGTGGCACACCCAGAGCAGAAGTTCTACTTCAGCCAGATGAGGCCTGCCAAGAAACTGCGTTTCACAGGGCTTTTTAAGAGATCTTCCCGGTAGGCTGTAAGAGCACTGTGCAGAGTGAGTTGTTTCTTAGCTTCCCAAAGAGCTGCAAGGAAGATGCTCTGGGGCCCAACTCGCCCTTTGTTAAGACGCCTGCACGTTGTGCCTTTCAGCTCTAGGGCTACGTGACACACCCAGGGCAGAAGTTCTACTTCATCCAGATCAGGCCTGCAAAGAAACTGCGTCTCACAGGCCTTTGTAAGAGATGTTCCCGGTAGGCTGTAAGAGCACTGTGCAGAGCGAGTTGTTTCTTAGCTTCCCAAAGAGCTGGAAGCAAGATGCTCTGGGGCCCAACTCGCCCTTTGGAAAGCAGACGGCACGTTGTAGCTTTCAGCTCTAGGGCAATGTGGCGCAACCAGAGCAGAACTTCTACTTCAGCCAGATCAGGCCTGCAAAGAAACTGCGTTTCACAGGCCTTTGTAAGACATGTTTCCGGTAGGCTGTAAGAGCACTGTGCAGAGCGAGTTGTTTCTTAGCTTCCCAAAGAGCTGGAAGCAAGATGCTCTGGGGCCCAACTCGCCCTTTGTTAAGAAGCCTGCACGTTGTAACATTCAGCTGCACGGCAATGTGGCACACCCAGGGCAGAAGTTCTCCTTCAGGCAGATCAGGCCTGCAAAGAAACTGCGTTTCACAGGCCTTTGTAAGAGATGTTCCCGGTAGGCTGTAAGAGCACTGTGCAGAGCGAGTTGTTTCTTAGCTTCCCAAAGAGCTGGAAGCAAGATGCTCTGGGGCCCAACTCGCCCTTTGTTAAGAAGCCTGCACGTTGTGCCTTTCAGCTCTAGGGCAATGTGGCACACCCACGGCAGAAGTTCAACTTCAGCCAGATCAGGCCTGCAAAGAAAGTGCGTTTCACAGGCCTTGGTAAGAGATGTTCCCGGTAGGCTGTAAGAGCACTGTGCAGAGCGAGTTGTTTCTTAGCTTCCCAAAGAGCTGGAAGCAAGATGCTCTGGGGCCCAATTCGCCCTTTGTTAAGAAGCCTGCACGTTGTGCCTTTCAGCTCTAGGGCAATGTGGCACACCCAGGGCAGAAGTTCTACTTCAGCCAGATCAGGCCTGCAAAGAAACAGCATTTCACAGGCCTTTGTAAGAGATGTTCCCGATAGGCTGTAAGAGCACTGTGCAGAGCGAGTTGTTTCTCAGCTTCCCAAAGAGCTGGAAGCAAGATGCTGTGGGGCCCAACTCGCCCTTTGTTAAGAAGCCTGCACGTTGTGCCTTTCAGCTCTAGGGCAATGTTGCACACCCAGGGCAGAAATTCTACTTCAGCCAGATCAGGCCTGCAAAGAAACTGTGTTTCACAGGCCTTTGTAAGAGATGTTCCCGGTAGGCTGTAAGAGCACTGTGCAGAGCGAGTTCTTTCTTAGCTTCCCAAAGAGCTGGAAGCAAGATGCTCTGGGGCCCAACTCGCCATTTGTTAAGAAGCCTGAACGTTGTGCCTTTCAGCTCTAGGGCAATGTGGCAGACCCAGGGCAGAAGTTCTACTTCAGCCAGATCAGGCCTGCAAAGAAACTGCGTTTCACAGGCCTTGGTAAGACATGTTCCCGGTAGGCTGTAAGAGCACTGTGCAGAGCGAGTTGTTTCTTAGCTTCCCAAAGAGCTGGAAGCAAGATGCTCTGGGGCCCAACTCGCCCTTTGGAAAGCAGACTGCACGTTGTAGCTTTCAGCTCTAGGGCAATGTGGCCCAACCAGAGCAGAACTTCTACTTCAGCCAGATCAGGCCTGCAAAGAAACTGCGTTTCACAGGCCTTTGGAAGAGATGTTCCCGGTAGGCTGTAAGAGCACTGTGCACAGCGAGTTGTTTCTTAGCTTCCCAAAGAGCTGGAAGCAAGATGCTGTGGGGCCCAACTCGCCCTTTGGAAAGAAGCCTGCACGTTGTGCCTTTCAGCTCTAGGGCAAAGTAGCACACCCAGAGCAGAAGTCCTACTTCAGCCAGATCAGGCCTGCCAAGAAACTGCGTTTCACAGGCCTTTGGAAGAGATGTTCCCGGTAGGCTGTAAGAGCACTGTGCAGAGCGAGTTGTTTCTTAGCTTCCCAAAGAGCTGGAAGCAAGATGCTGTGGGGCCCAACTCGCCCTTTGGAAAGAAGCCTGCACGTTGTGCCTTTCAGCTCTAGGGCAAAGTAGCACACCCAGAGCACAAGTCCTACTTCAGCCAGATCAGGCCTGCAAAGAAACTGCGTTTCACAGGCCTTTGGAAGAGACGTTCCCGGTAGGCTGTAAGAGCACTGAGCAGAGCGAGTTGTTTCTTAGCTTCCCAAAGAGCTGGAAGCAAGATGCTGTGGTGCCCAACTCGCCCTTTGGAAAGAAGACTGCACGTTGTGCCTTTCAGCTCTAGGGCAAAGCAGCACACCCAGAGCAGAAGTCCTACTTCAGCCAGATCAGGCCTGCAAAGAAACTGCGTTTCACAGGCCTTTGGAAGAGATGTTCCCACTAGGCTGTAAGAGCACTGTGCAGAGCGAGTTGTTTCTTAGCTTCCCAAAGAGCTGGAAGCAAGATGCTCTGGGGCCCAACTCGCCCTTTGGAAAGAAGCCTGCACGTTGTGCCTTTCAGCTCTAGGGCAAAGTAGCACACCCAGAGCAGAAGTCCTACTTCAGCCAGATCAGTACTGCAAAGAAACTGCCTTTCACAGGCCTTTGGAAGAGATGTTCCCGGTAGGCTGTAAGAGCACTGTGCAGAGCGAGTTGTTTCTTAGCTTCCCAAAGAGCTGGAAGCAAGATGCTGTGGGGCCCAACTCGCCCTTTGTTAAGAAGCCTGCACGTTGTGCCTTTCAGCTCTAGGGCTAGGTGCCACACTTAGGGCAGAAGTTCTACCTCAGCCTGATCAGGCCTGCAAAGAAAGTGCGTTTCACAGGCCGTTGTAAGAGATGTTCCCGGTAGGCTGTAAGAGCACTGTGCAGAGCGAGTTGTTTCTTAGCTTCCCAAAGAGCTGGAAGGAAGATGCTCTGAGGCCCAACTCGCCCTTTGTTAAGAAGCCTGCACGTTGTGCCTTTCAGCTCTAGGGCAATGTGGCACACCCAGGGCAGAAGTTCTACTGAAGCCAGATCAGGCCTGCAAAGAAACTGCGTTTCACAGGCCTTTGTAAGAGATGTTGCCGGTAGGCTGTAAGAGCACTCTGCAGAGCGAGTTGTTTCTTAGCTTCCCAAAGAGCTGGAAGCAAGATGCTCTGGGGCCCAACTCGCCCTTTGTCAAGAAGCCCGCACGTTGTGCCTTTCAGCTCTAGGGCAATGTGGCACACCCAGGGCAGAAGTTCTACTTCAGACAGATCAGGCCTGCAAGGTAACCGTGTTTCACAGGCCTTTGTAAGAGATGTTCCCGGTAGGCTGTAAGAGCACTGTGCAGAGCGAGTTGTTTCTTAGCTTCCCAAAGAGCTGGAAGCAAGATGCTCTGGGGCCAACTCGCCCTTTTTTAAGAAGCCTGCACGTTGTGCCTTTCAGCTCTAGGGCAATGTGGCACACCCAGGGCAGAAGTTCTACTTCAGCCAGATCAGGCCTGCCAAGAAACTGCGTTTCACAGGCCTTTGTAAGAGATGTTCCCGGTAGGCTGTAAGAGCACTGTGCAGAGCGAGTTGTTTCTTAGCTTCCCAATGAGCTGGAAGCAAGATGCTCTGGGGCCCAACTCGCCTTTTGTTAAGAAGCCTGCACGTTGTGCCTTTCAGCTCTAAGGCAATGTGGAGCAACCTGAGCAGGAGTTCTACTGCAGCCAGATCAGGCCTGCAAAGAAACTGCATCACACAGGCCTTTGTAAGAGATGTTCCCGGTAGGCTGTAAGAGCACTGTGCAGAGCGAGTTGTTTCTTACCTTCCCAAAGAGCTGGAAGCAAGATGCTCTGGGGCCCAACGTGCCCTTTGTTAAGAAGCCTGCACGTTGTGCCTTTCAGCTCTAGGGCAATGTGCCACACCCAGGGCAGAAGTTCTACTTCAGCCTGATCAGGCCTGCACAGAAACTGCGTTTCACAGGCCTTTGGAAGAGATGTTCCCACTAGGCTGTAAGAGCACTGTGCAGAGCGAGTTGTTTCTTAGCTTCCCAAAGAGCTGGAAGCAAGATGCTGTGGGGCCCAACTCGCCCTTTGTTAAGAAGCCTGCACGTTGTGCCTTTCAGCTCTAGGGCTAGGTGCCACACCCAGGGCAGAAGTTCTACTTCAGCCTGATCAGGCCTGCAAAGAAACTGCGTTTCACAGGCCTTGGTAAGAGATGTTCCCTGTAGGCTGTAAGAGCACTGTGCAGAGCGAGTTGTTTCTTAGCTTCCCAAAGAGCTGGAAGCAAGATGCTCTGGGGCCCAACTCGCCCTTTGGAAAGCAGACGGCACGTTGTAGCTTTCAGCTCTAGGGCAATGTGGCACACCCAGAGCAGAAGTTCTACTGCAGCCAGATCAGGCCTGCAAAGAAAGTGCATCACACAGTCCTTTGTAAGAGATGTTCCCGGTAGGCTGTAAGAGCACTGTGCAGAGCGAGTTGTTTCTTAGCTTCCCAAAGAGCTGGAAGCAAGATGCTGTGGGGCCCAACTCGCCCTTTGGAAAGAAGCCTGCACGTTGTGCCTTTCAGCTCTAGGGCAAAGTAGCACACCCAGAGCAGAAGTCCTACTTCAGCCAGATCAGGCCTGCAAAGAAACTGCGTTTCACAGGCCTTTGGAAGAGATGTTCCCGGTAGGCTGTAAGAGCACTGTGCAGAGCGAGTTGTTTCTTAGCTTCCCAAAGAGCTGGAAGCAAGATGCTGTGGTGCCCAACTCGCCCTTTGGAAAGAAGCCTGCACGTTGTGCCTTTCAGCTCTAGGGCAATGTGGCACACCCAGAGCAGAAGTTCTACTTCAGCCAGATCAGGCCTGCAAGGAAACTATGTTTCACAGGCCGTTGTAAGAGATGTTCCCGGTAGGCTGTAAGAACAGTGTGCAGAGCGAGTTGTTTCTTAGCTTCCCAAAGAGCTGGAAGCAAGATGCTCTGGGGCCCTACTCTCACATTGGAAAGGAGACTGCGCGTTGTAGCTTTCAGGTCTAGGGCAGTGTGGCACACCCAGAGCAGAAGTTCTACTTCAGCCAGATCAGGCCTGCAAAGAAACTGCGTTTCACAGGCCTTTGTAAGAGATGTTCCCGGTAGGCTGTAAGAGCACTGTGCAGAGTGAGTTGTTTCTTAGCTTCCCAAAGAGCTGAAAGCAAGATGCACTGGGGCCCAACTCGCCCTTTGTTAAGAAGCCTCCACGTTGTGCATTTCAGCTCTAGGGCAATGTGGCACACCCAGAGCAGAAGTTCTACTTCAGCCAGATGAGGCCTGCCAAGAAACTGCGTTTCACAGGGCTTTTTAAGAGATGTTCCCGGTAGGCTGTAAGAGCACTGTGCAGGGCGAGTTGTTTCTTAGCTTACCAAAGAGCTGGAAGCAAGCTGCTCTGGGGCCCAACTCGCCCTTTGTGAAGAAGCCTGCACGTTGTGCCTTTCAGCTCTAGGGCAATGTGGCACACCCAGGGCAGAAGTTCTACTTCAGCCAGATCAGGCCTGCTAGGTAACCGTGTTTCACAGGCCTTTGTAAGAGATGTTCCCGGTAGGCTGTAAGAGCACTGTGCAGAGCGAGTTGTTTCTTAGCTTCCCAAAGAGCTGGAAGGAAGATGCTCTGGGGCCCAACTCGCCCTTTGTTAAGAAGCCTGCACGTTGTGCCTTTCAGCTCTAGGGCAATGTGGCTCACCCAGGGTAGAACTTCTACTTCAGCCTTATCAGTCCTGCAAAGAAACTGCGTTTCACAGGCCTTTGTAAGAGATGTTCCCGGTAGGCTGTAAGAGCACTGTGCAGAGCGAGTTGTTTCTTACCTTCCGAAAGAGCTGGAAGCAAGATGCTCTGGGGCCCAACTCGCCCTTTGTCAAGAAGCCCGCAGGTTGTGCCTTTCAGCTTTAGGGCAATGTGGCACACCCAGGGCAGAAGTTCTACTTCAGCCAGATCAGGCCTGCAAAGAAACTGCGTTTCACAGGCCTTTGTTAGAGATGTTCCCGGTAGGCTGTAAGAGCACTGTGCAGAGCCAGTTGTTTCTTAGCTTCCCAAAGAGCTGGAAGCAAGATGCTCTGGGGCCAACTCGCCCTTTTTTAAGAAGCCTGCACGTTGTGCCTTTCAGCTCTAGGGCAATGTGGCACACCCAGGGCAGAAGTTCTACTTCAGCCAGATCAGGCCTGCCAAGAAACTGCGTTTCACAGGCCTTTGTAAGAGATGTTCCCGGTAGGCTGTAAGAGCACTGTGCAGAGCGAGTTGTTTCTTAGCTTCCCAAAGAGCTGGAAGCAAGAAGCTCTGGGGCCCAACTCGCCCTTTGTTAAGAAGCCTGCACGTTGTGCCTTTCAGCTCTAGGGCAATGTGGCACACCCAGGGCAGATGTTCTACTTCAGCCAGATCAGGCCTGCAAAGAAACTGCGTTTCACAGGCCTTTGTAAGAGATGTTCCCGGTAGGCTGTAAGAGCACTGTGCAGAGCGAGTTGTTTCTTAGCTTCCCAAAGAGCTGGAAGCAAGATGCTCTGGGGCCCAACTTGCCCTTTGTTAAGAAGCCTGCACGTTGCGCCTTTCAGCTCTAGGGCAATGAGGCACACACACTGCAGAAGTTCTACTTCAGCCTGATCAGGCCTGCAAAGAAACTGCGTTTCACAGGCCTTTGTAAGAGATGTTCCCGGTAGGCTGTAAGAGCCCTGTGCAGAGCGAGTTGTTTCTTAGCTTCCCAAAGAGCTGGAAGCAAGATGCTCTGGGGCTCAACTCGCGCTTTGTTAAGAAGCCTGAACGTTGTGCCTTTCAGCTATACGGCAATGTGGCACACCCAGGGCAGAAGTTCTACTTCAGCCAGATCAGGACTGCCAAGAAACTGCATTTCACAGGCATTTGTAAGAGATGTTCCCCTTAGGCTGTAAGAGCACTGTGCAGGGCGAGTTGTTTCTTAGCTTACCAAAGAGCTGGAAGCAAGCTGCTCTGGGGCCCAACTCGCCCTTTGTGAAGAAGCCTGCACGTTGTGCCTTTCAGCTCTAGGGCAATGTGGCACACCCAGGGCAGAAGTTCTACTTCAGCCAGATCAGGCCTGCAAGGTAACCGTGTTTCACAGGCCTTTGTAAGAGATGTTCCCGGTAGGCTGTAAGAGCACTGTGCAGAGCGAGTTGTTTCTTAGCTTCCCAAAGAGCTGGAAGGAAGATGCTCTGGGGCCCAACTCGCCCTTTGTTAAGAAGCCTGCACGTTGTGCCTTTCAGCTCTAGGGCAATGTGGCTCAGCCAGGGTAGAACTTCTACTTCAGCCTTATCAGTCCTGCAAAGAAACTGCGTTTCACAGGCCTTTGTAAGAGATGTTCCCGGTAGGCTGTAAGAGCACTGTGCAGAGCGAGTTGTTTCTTAGCTTCCCAATGAGCTGGAAGCAAGATGCTCTGGGGCCCAACTCGCCTTTTGTTAAGAAGCCTGCACGTTGTGCCTTTCAGCTCTAAGGCAATGTGGAGCAACCTGAGCAGAAGTTCTACTGCAGCCAGATCAGGCCTGCAAAGAAACTGCGTTTCACAGGCCTTTGTAAGAGATGTTCCCGGTAGGCTGTAAGAGCCCTGTGCAGAGCGAGTTGTTTCTTAGCTTCCCAAAGAGCTGGAAGCAAGATGCTCTGGGGCTCAACTCGCGCTTTGTTAAGAAGCCTGAACGTTGTGCCTTTCAGCTATACGGCAATGTGGCACACCCAGGGCAGAAGTTCTACTTCAGCCAGATCAGGACTGCAAAGAAACTGCATTTCACAGGCATTTGTAAGAGATGTTCCCCTTAGGCTGTAAGAGCACTGTGCAGGGCGAGTTGTTTCTTAGCTTACCAAAGAGCTGGAAGCAAGCTGCTCTGGGGCCCAACTCGCCCTTTGTGAAGAAGCCTGCACGTTGTGCCTTTCAGCTCTAGGGCAATGTGGCACACCCAGGGCAGAAGTTCTACTTCAGCCAGATCAGGCCTGCAAGGTAACCGTGTTTCACAGGCCTTTGTAAGAGATGTTCCCGGTAGGCTGTAAGAGCACTGTGCAGAGCGAGTTGTTTCTTAGCTTCCCAAAGAGCTGGAAGGAAGATGCTCTGGGGCCCAACTCGCCCTTTGTTAAGAAGCCTGCACGTTGTGCCTTTCAGCTCTAGGGCAATGTGGCTCAGCCAGGGTAGAACTTCTACTTCAGCCTTATCAGTCCTGCAAAGAAACTGCGTTTCACAGGCCTTTGTAAGAGATGTTCCCGGTAGGCTGTAAGAGCACTGTGCAGAGCGAGTTGTTTCTTAGCTTCCCAATGAGCTGGAAGCAAGATGCTCTGGGGCCCAACTCGCCTTTTGTTAAGAAGCCTGCACGTTGTGCCTTTCAGCTCTAAGGCAATGTGGAGCAACCTGAGCAGAAGTTCTACTGCAGCCAGATCAGGCCTGCAAAGAAACTGTATCACAACGGCCTTTGTAAGAGATGTTCCCGGTAGGCTGTAAGAGCACTGTGCAGAGCGAGTTGTTTCTTAGCTTCCCAAAGAGCTGGAAGCAAGATGCTCTGGGGCCCAACGTGCCCTTTGTTAAGAAGCCTGCACGTTGTGCCTTTCAGCTCTAGGGCAATGTGCCACACCCAGGGCAGAAGTTCTACTTCAGCCTGATCAGGCCTGCACAGAAACTGCGTTTCACAGGCCTTTGGAAGAGATGTTCCCACTAGGCTGTAAGAGCACTGTGCAGAGCGAGTTGTTTCTTAGCTTCCCAAAGAGCTGGAAGCAAGATGCTGTGGGGCCCAACTCGCCCTTTGTTAAGAAGCCTGCACGTTGTGCCTTTCAGCTCTAGGGCTAGGTGCCACACACAGGGCAGAAGTTCTACTTCAGCCTGATCAGGCCTGCAAAGAAAGTGCGTTTCACAGGCCTTGGTAAGAGATGTTCCCTGTAGGCTGTAAGAGCACTGTGCAGAGCGAGTTGTTTCTTAGCTTCCCAAAGAGCTGGAAGCAAGATGCTCTGGGGCCCAACTCGCCCTTTGGAAAGCAGACGGCACGTTGTAGCTTTCAGCTCTAGGGCAATCTGGCACACCCAGAGCAAAAGTTCTACTGCAGCCAGATCAGGCCTGCAAAGAAAGTGCATCACACAGGCCTTTGTAAGAGATGTTCCCGGTAGGCTGTAAGAGCACTGTGCAGAGCGAGTTGTTTCTTAGCTTCCCAAAGAGCTGGAAGCAAGATGCTGTGGGGCCCAACTCGCCCTTTGTTAAGAAGCCTGCACGTTGTGCCTTTCAGCTCTAGGGCAAAGTAGCACACCCAGAGCAGAAGTCCTACTTCAGCCAGATCAGGCCTGCAAAGAAACTGCGTTTCACAGGCCTTTGGAAGAGATGTTCCCGGTAGGCTGTAAGAGCACTGTGCAGAGCGAGTTGTTTCTTAGCTTCCCAAAGAGCTGGAAGCAAGATGCTGTGGGGCCCAACTCGCCCTTTGGAAAGAAGCCTGCACATTGTGCCTTTCAGCTCTAGGGCAAAGTAGCACACCCAGAGCAGAAGTCCTACTTCAGCTACATCAGGCCTGCAAAGAAACTGCGTTTCACAGGCCTTTGTAAGAGATGTTCCCGGTAGGCTGTAAGAGCACTGTGCAGAGCGAGTTGTTTCTTAGCTTCCCAAAGAGCTGGAAGCAAGATGCTGTGGGGCCCAACTCGCCCTTTGGAAAGAAGCCTGCACGTTGTGCCTTTCAGCTCTAGGGCAAAGTAGCACACCCAGAGCAGAAGTCCTACTTCAGCCAGATCAGGCCTGCAAAGAAACTGCATTTCACAGGCCTTTGGAAGAGATGTTCCCGGTAGGCTGTAAGAGCACTGTGCAGAGCGAGTTGTTTCTTAGCTTCCCAAAGAGCTGGAAGCAAGATGCTGTGGGGCCCAACTCGCCCTTTGGAAAGAAGCCTGCACGTTGTGCCTTTCAGCTCTAGGGCAAAGTAGCACACCCAGAGCACAAGTCCTACTTCAGCCAGATCAGGCCTGCAAAGAAACTGCGTTTCACAGGCCTTTGGAAGAGACGTTCCCGGTAGGCTGTAAGAGCACTGAGCAGAGCGAGTTGTTTCTTAGCTTCCCAAAGAGCTGGAAGCAAGATGCTGTGGGGCCCAACTCGCCCTTTGGAAAGAAGCCTGCACGTTGTGCCTTTCAGCTCTAGGGCAAAGTAGCACACCCAGAGCAGAAGTCCTACTTCAGCCAGATCAGGCCTGCAAAGAAACTGCGTTTCACAGGCCTTTGGAAGAGATGTTCCCGGTAGGCTGTAAGAGCACTGTGCAGAGCGAGTTGTTTCTTAGCTTCCCAAAGAGCTGGAAGCAAGATGCTGTGGGGCCCAACTCGCCCTTTGTAAAGAAGCCTGCACGTTGTGCCTTTCAGCTCTAGGGCAAAGTAGCACACCCAGAGCAGAAGTCCTACTTCAGCCAGATCAGGCCTGCAAAGAAACTGCGTTTCACAGGCCTATGGAAGAGATGTTCCCACTAGGCTGTAAGAGCACTGTGCAGAGCGAGTTGTTTCTTAGCTTCCCAAAGAGCTGGAAGCAAGATGCTGTGGGGCCCAACTCGCCCTTTGGAAAGAAGCCTGCACGTTGTGCCTTTCAGCTCTAGGGCAAAGTAGCACACCCAGAGCAGAAGTCCTACTTCAGCCAGATCAGGCCTGCAAAGAAACTGCGTTTCACAGGCCTTTGGAAGAGATGTTCCCGGTAGGCTGTAAGAGCACTGTGCACAGCGAGTTGTTTCTTAGCTTCCCAAAGAGCTGGAAGCAAGATGCTGTGGGGCCCAACTCGCCCTTTGGAAAGAAGCCTGCACGTTGTGACTTTCAGCTCTAGGGCAAAGTAGCACACCCAGAGCAGAAGTCCTACTTCAGCCAGATCAGGCCTGCAAAGAAACTGCGTTTCACAGGTCTATGGAAGAGATGTTCCCCGTAGGCTCTAAGAGCACTGTGCAGAGCGAGTTGTTTCTTAGCTTCCCAAAGAGCTGGAAGCAAGATGCTGTGGGGCCCAACTCGCCCTTTGGAAAGAAGCCTGCACGTTGTGCCTTTCAGCTCTAGGGCAAAGTAGCACACCCAGAGCACAAGTCCTACTTCAGCCAGATCAGGCCTGCAAAGAAACTGCGTTTCACAGGCCTTTGGAAGAGACGTTCCCGGTAGGCTGTAAGAGCACTGAGCAGAGCGAGTTGTTTCTTAGCTTCCCAAAGAGCTGGAAGCAAGATGCTGTGGTGCCCAACTCGCCCTTTGGAAAGAAGCCTGCACGTTGTGCCTTTCAGCTCTAGGGCAAAGTAGCACACCCAGAGCAGAAGTCCTACTTCAGCCAGATCAGGCCTGCAAATAAACTGCGTTTCACAGGCCTTTGGAAGAGATGTTCCCACTAGGCTGTAAGAGCACTGTGCAGAGCGAGTTGTTTCTTAGCTTCCCAAAGAGCTGGAAGCAAGATGCTCTGGGGCCCAACTCGCCCTTTGTTAAGAAGCCTGCACGTTGTGCCTTTCAGCTCTAGGGCAATGTGGCTCACCCAGAGTAGAACTTCTACTTCAGCCTGATCAGTCCTGCAAAGAAACTGCGTTTCACAGGCCTTTGTAAGAGATGTTCCCGGTAGGCTGTAAGAGCACTGTGCAGAGCGAGTTGTTTCTTAGCTTCCCAAAGAGCTGGAAGCAAGATGCTGTGGGGCCCAACTCGCCCTTTGTTAAGAAGCCTGCACGTTGTGCCTTTCAGCTCTAGGGCTAGGTACCACACCCAGGGCAGAAGTCCTACTTCAGCCAGATCAGGCCTGCAAAGAAACTGCGTTTCACAGGCCTTGGTAAGAGATGTTCCCTGTAGGCTGTAAGAGCACTGTGCAGAGCGAGTTGTTTCTTAGCTTCCCAAAGAGCTGGAAGCAAGATGCTCTGGGGCCCAACTCGCCCTTTGGAAAGCAGACGGCACGTTGTAGCTTTCAGCTCTAGGGCAATGTAGCACACCCAGAGCAGAAGTCCTACTGCAGCCAGATCAGGCCTGCAAAGAAAGTGCATCACACAGGCCTTTGTAAGAGATGTTCCCGGTAGGCTGTAAGAGCACTGTGCAGAGCGAGTTGTTTCTTAGCTTCCCAAAGAGCTGGAAGCAAGATGCTGTGGGGCCCAACTCGCCCTTTGGAAAGAAGCCTGCACGTTGTGCCTTTCAGCTCTAGGGCAAAGTAGCACACCCAGAGCAGAAGTCCTACTTCAGCCAGATCAGGCCTGCAAAGAAACTGCGTTTCACAGGCCTTTGGAAGAGATGTTCCCGGTAGGCTGTAAGAGCACTGTGCAGAGCGAGTTGTTTCTTAGCTTCCCAAAGAGCTGGAAGCAAGATGCTGTGGTGCCCAACTCGCCCTTTGGAAAGAAGCCTGCACGTTGTGCCTTTCAGCTCTAGGGCAATGTGGCACACCCAGAGCAGAAGTCCTACTTCAGCCAGATCAGGCCTGCAAGGAAACTATGTTTCACAGGCCGTTGTAAGAGATGTTCCCGGTAGGCTGTAAGAACACTGTGCAGAGCGAGTTGTTTCTTAGCTTCCCAAAGAGCTGGAAGCAAGATGCTCTGGGGCCCTACTCTCCCATTTGAAAGGAGACTGCGCGTTGTAGCTTTCAGGTCTAGGGCAGTGTGGCACACCCAGAGCAGAAGTTCTACTTCAGCCAGATCAGGCCTGCAAAGAAACTGCGTTTCACAGGCCTTTGTAAGAGATGTTCCCGGTAGGCTGTAAGAGCACTGTGCAGAGTGAGTTGTTTTTAGCTTCCCAAAGAGCTGAAAGCAAGATGCACTGGGGCCCAACTCGCCCTTTGGAAAGAAGCCTCCACGTTGTGCATTTCAGCTCTAGGGCAATGTGGCACACCCAGAGCAGAAGTTCTACTTCAGCCAGATGAGGCCTGCCAAGAAACTGCGTTTCACAGGGCTTTTTAAGAGATGTTCCCGGTAGGCTGTAAGAGCACTGTGCAGAGTGAGTTGTTTCTTAGCTTCCCAAAGAGCTGCAAGGAAGATGCTCTGGGGCCCGACTCGCCCTTTGGAAAGCAGACGGCACGTTGTAGCTTTCAGCTCTAGGGCAATCTGGCACACCCAGAGCAAAAGTTCTACTGCAGCCAGATCAGGCCTGCAAAGAAAGTGCATCACACAGGCCTTTGTAAGAGATGTTCCCGGTAGGCTGTAAGAGCACTGTGCAGAGCGAGTTGTTTCTTAGCTTCCCAAAGAGCTGGAAGCAAGATGCTGTGGGGCCCAACTCGCCCTTTGTTAAGAAGCCTGCACGTTGTGCCTTTCAGCTCTAGGGCAAAGTAGCACACCCAGAGCAGAAGTCCTACTTCAGCCAGATCAGGCCTGCAAAGAAACTGCGTTTCACAGGCCTTTGGAAGAGATGTTCCCGGTAGGCTGTAAGAGCACTGTGCAGAGCGAGTTGTTTCTTAGCTTCCCAAAGAGCTGGAAGCAAGATGCTCTGGGGCCCAACTTGCCCTTTCTTAAGAAGCCTGCACGTTGCGCCTTTCAGCTCTATGGCAATGAGGCACACACACTGCAGAAGTTCTACTTCAGCCTGATCAGGCCTGCAAAGAAACTGCGTTTCACAGGCCTTTGTAAGAGATGTTCCCGGTAGGCTGTAAGAGCCCTGTGCAGAGCGAGTTGTTTCTTAGCTTCCCAAAGAGCTGGAAGCAAGATGCTGTGGGGCCCAACTCGCGCTTTGTTAAGAAGCCTGAACGTTGTGCCTTTCAGCTATACGGCAATGTGGCACACCCAGGGCAGAAGTTCTACTTCAGCCAGATCAGGACTGCAAAGAAACTGCATTTCACAGGCATTTGTAAGAGATGTTCCCCTTAGGCTGTAAGAGCACTGTGCAGGGCGAGTTGTTTCTTAGCTTACCAAAGAGCTGGAAGCAAGCTGCTCTGGGGCCCAACTCGCCATTTGTGAAGAAGCCTGCACGTTGTGCCTTTCAGCTCTAGGGCAATGTGGCAAACCCAGGGCAGAAGTTCTACTTCAGGCAGATCAGGCCTGCAAGGTAACCGTGTTTCACAGGCCTTTGTAAGAGATGTTCCCGGTAGGCTGTAAGAGCACTGTGCAGAGCGAGTTGTTTCTTAGCTTCCCAAAGAGCTGGAAGCAAGATGCTCTGGGGCACAACTCGCCCTTTGTTAAGAAGCCTGCACGTTGTGCCTTTCAGCTCTAGGGCAATGTGGCTCACCCAGGGTAGAACTTCTACTTCAGCCTTATCAGTCCTGCAAAGAAACTGCGTTTCACAGGCCTTTGTAAGAGATGTTCCCGGTAGGCTGTAAGAGCACTGTGCAGAGCGAGTTGTTTCTTAGCTTCCCAATGAGCTGGAAGCAAGATGCTCTGGGGCCCAACTCGCCTTTTGTTAAGAAGCCTGCACGTTGTGCCTTTCAGCTCTAAGGCAATGTGGAGCAACCTGAGCAGGAGTTCTACTGCAGCCAGATCAGGCCTGCAAAGAAACTGCATCACACAGGCCTTTGTAAGAGATGTTCCCGGTAGGCTGTAAGAGCACTGTGCAGAGCGAGTTGTTTCTTAGCTTCCCAAAGAGCTGGAAGCAAGATGCTCTGGGGCCCAACGTGCCCTTTGTTAAGAAGCCTGCACGTTGTGCCTTTCAGCTCTAGGGCAATGTGCCACACCCAGGGCAGAAGTTCTACTTCAGCCTGATCAGGCCTGCACAGAAACTGCGTTTCACAGGCCTTTGTAAGAGATGTTCCCGGTAGGCTGTAAGAGCACTGTGCAGAGCGAGTTGTTTCTTAGCTTCCCAAACAGCTGGAAGCAAGATGCTGTGGGGCCCAACTCGCCCTTTGGAAAGAAGCCTGCACGTTGTGCCTTTCAGCTCTAGGGCAAAGTAGCACACCCAGAGCAGAAGTCCTACTTCAGCCAGATCAGGCCTGCAAAGAAACTGCGTTTCACAGGCCTTTGGAAGAGATGTTCCCGGTAGGCTGTAAGAGCACTGTGCAGAGCGAGTTGTTTCTTAGCTTCCCAAAGAGCTGGAAGCAAGATGCTGTGGTGCCCAACTCGCCCTTTGGAAAGAAGCCTGCACGTTGTGCCTTTCAGCTCTAGGGCAATGTGGCACACCCAGAGCAGAAGTTCTACTTCAGCCAGATCAGGCCTGCAAGGAAACTATGTTTCACAGGCCGTTGTAAGAGATGTTCCCGGTAGGCTGTAAGAACAGTGTGCAGAGCGAGTTGTTTCTTAGCTTCCCAAAGAGCTGGAAGCAAGATGCTCTGGGGCCCTACTCTCACATTTGAAAGGAGACTGCGCGTTGTAGCTTTCAGGTCTAGGGCAGTGTGGCACACCCAGAGCAGAAGTTCTACTTCAGCCAGATCAGGCCTGCAAAGAAACTGCGTTTCACAGGCCTTTGTAAGAGATGTTCCCGGTAGGCTGTAAGAGCACTGTGCAGAGTGAGTTGTTTCTTAGCTTCCCAAAGAGCTGAAAGCAAGATGCACTGGGGCCCAACTCGCCCTTTGGAAAGAAGCCTCCAAGTTGTGATTTTCAGCTCTAGGGCAATGTGGCACACCCAGAGCAGAAGTTCTACTTCAGCCAGATGAGGCCTGCCAAGAAACTGCGTTTCACAGGGCTTTTTAAGAGATGTTCCCGGTAGGCTGTAAGAGCACTGTGCAGAGTGAGTTGTTTCTTAGCTTCCCAAAGAGCTGCAAGGAAGATGCTCTGGGGCCCAACTCGCCCTTTGTTAAGACGCCTGCACGTTGTGCCTTTCAGCTCTAGGGCTACGTGACACACCCAGGGCAGAAGTTCTACTTCATCCAGATCAGGCCTTCAAAGAAACTGCGTCTCACAGGCCTTTGTAAGAGATGTTCCCGGTAGGCTGTAAGAGCACTGTGCAGAGCGAGTTGTTTCTTAGCTTCCCAAAGAGCTGGAAGCAAGATGCTCTGGGGCCCAACTCGCCCTTTGGAAAGCAGACGGCACGTTGTAGCTTCCAGCTCTAGGGCAATGTGGCGCAACCAGAGCAGAACTTCTACTTCAGCCAGATCAGGCCTGCAAAGAAACTGCGTTTCACAGGCCTTTGTAAGACATGTTTCCGGTAGGCTGTAAGAGCACTGTGCAGAGCGAGTTGTTTCTTAGCTTCCCAAAGAGCTGGAAGCAAGATGCTCTGGGGCCCAACTCGCCCTTTGTTAAGAAGCCTGCACGTTGTAACATTCAGCTGCACGGCAATGTGGCACACCCAGGGCAGAAGTTCTCCTTCAGGCAGATCAGGCCTGCAAAGAAACTGCGTTTCACAGGCCTTTGTAAGAGATGTTCCCGGTAGGCTGTAAGAGCACTGTGCAGAGCGAGTTGTTTCTTAGCTTCCCAAAGAGCTGGAAGCAAGATGCTCTGGGGCCCAACTCGCCCTTTGTTAAGAAGCCTGCACGTTGTGCCTTTCAGCTCTAGGGCAATGTGGCACACCCACGGCAGAAGTTCAACTTCAGCCAGATCAGGCCTGCAAAGAAAGTGCGTTTCACAGGCCTTGGTAAGAGATGTTCCCGGTAGGCTGTAAGAGCACTGTGCAGAGCGAGTTGTTTCTTAGCTTCCCAAAGAGCTGGAAGCAAGATGCTCTGGGGCCCAATTCGCCCTTTGTTAAGAAGCCTGCACGTTGTGCCTTTCAGCTCTAGGGCAATGTGGCACACCCAGGGCAGAAGTTCTACTTCAGCCAGATCGGGCCTGCAAAGAAACAGCATTTCACAGGCCTTTGTAAGAGATGTTCCCGATAGGCTGTAAGAGCACTGTGCAGAGCGAGTTGTTTCTCAGCTTCCCAAAGAGCTGGAAGCAAGATGCTGTGGGGCCCAACTCGCCCTTTGTTAAGAAGCCTGCACGTTGTGCCTTTCAGCTCTAGGGCAATGTTGCACACCCAGGGCAGAAATTCTACTTCAGCCAGATCAGGCCTGCAAAGAAACTGTGTTTCACAGGCCTTTGTAAGAGATGTTCCCGGTAGGCTGTAAGAGCACTGTGCAGAGCGAGTTCTTTCTTAGCTTCCCAAAGAGCTGGAAGCAAGATGCTCTGGGGCCCAACTCGCCATTTGTTAAGAAGCCTGAACGTTGTGCCTTTCAGCTCTAGGGCAATGTGGCAGACCCAGGGCAGAAGTTCTACTTCAGCCAGATCACTCCTGCAAAGAAACTGCGTTTCACAGGCCTTGGTAAGACATGTTCCCGGTAGGCTGTAAGAGCACTGTGCAGAGCGAGTTGTTTCTTAGCTTCCCAAAGAGCTGGAAGCAAGATGCTGTGGGGCCCAACTCGCCCTTTGGAAAGAAGCCTGCACGTTGTGCCTTTCAGCTCTAGGGCAAAGTAGCACACCCAGAGCACAAGTCCTACTTCAGCCAGATCAGGCCTGCAAAGAAACTGCGTTTCACAGGCCTTTGGAAGAGACGTTTCCGGTAGGCCGTAAGAGCACTGAGCAGAGCGAGTTGTTTCTTAGCTTCCCAAAGAGCTGGAAGCAAGATGCTGTGGTGCCCAACTCGCCCTTTGGAAAGAAGCCTGCACGTTGTGCCTTTCAGCTCTAGGGCAAAGCAGCACACCCAGAGCAGAAGTCCTACTTCAGCCAGATCAGGCCTGCAAAGAAACTGCGTTTCACAGGCCTTTGGAAGAGATGTTCCCACTAGGCTGTAAGAGCACTGTGCAGAGCGAGTTGTTTCTTAGCTTCCCAAAGAGCTGGAAGCAAGATGCTCTGGGGCCCAACTCGCCCTTTGGAAAGAAGCCTGCACGTTGTGCCTTTCAGCTCTAGGGCAAAGTAGCACACCCAGAGCAGAAGTCCTACTTCAGCCAGATCAGTACTGCAAAGAAACTGCCTTTCACAGGCCTTTGGAAGAGATGTTCCCGGTAGGCTGTAAGAGCACTGTGCAGAGCGAGTTGTTTCTTAGCTTCCCAAAGAGCTGGAAGCAAGATGCTGTGGGGCCCAACTCGCCCTTTGTTAAGAAGCCTGCACGTTGTGCCTTTCAGCTCTAGGGCTAGGTGCCACACTTAGGGCAGAAGTTCTACCTCAGCCTGATCAGGCCTGCAAAGAAAGTGCGTTTCACAGGCCTTTGTAAGAGATGTTCCCGGTAGGCTGTAAGAGCACTGTGCAGAGCGAGTTGTTTCTTAGCTTCCCAAAGAGCTGGAAGGAAGATGCTCTGAGGCCCAACTCGCCCTTTGTTAAGAAGCCTGCACGTTGTGCCTTTCAGCTCTAGGGCAATGTGGCACACCCAGGGCAGAAGTTCTACTGAAGCCAGATCAGGCCTGCAAAGAAACTGCGTTTCACAGGCCTTTGTAAGAGATGTTGCCGGTAGGCTGTAAGAGCACTCTGCAGAGCGAGTTGTTTCTTAGCTTCCCAAAGAGCTGGAAGCAAGATGCTCTGGGGCCCAACTCGCCCTTTGTCAAGAAGCCCGCACGTTGTGCCTTTCAGCTCTAGGGCAATGTGGCACACCCAGGGCAGAAGTTCTACTTCAGACAGATCAGGCCTGCAAGGTAACCGTGTTTCACAGGCCTTTGTAAGAGATGTTCCCGGTAGGCTGTAAGAGCACTGTGCAGAGCGAGTTGTTTCTTAGCTTCCCAAAGAGCTGGAAGCAAGATGCTCTGGGGCCAATTCGCCCTTTTTTAAGAAGCCTGCACGTTGTGCCTTTCAGCTCTAGGGCAATGTGGCACACCCAGGGCAGAAGTTCTACTTCAGCCAGATCAGGCCTGCCAAGAAACTGCGTTTCACAGGCCTTTGTAAGAGATGTTCCCGGTAGGCTGTAAGAGCACTGTGCAGAGCGAGTTGTTTCTTAGCTTCCCAATGAGCTGGAAGCAAGATGCTCTGGGGCCCAACTCGCCTTTTGTTAAGAAGCATGCACGTTGTGCCTTTCAGCTCTAAGGCAATGTGGAGCAACCTGAGCAGGAGTTCTACTGCAGCCAGATCAGGCCTGCAAAGAAACTGCATCACACAGGCCTTTGTAAGAGATGTTCCCGGTAGGCTGTAAGAGCACTGTGCAGAGCGAGTTGTTTCTTACCTTCCCAAAGAGCTGGAAGCAAGATGCTCTGGGGCCCAACTCGCCCTTTGGAAAGCAGACGGCACGTTGTAGCTTTCAGCTCTAGGGCAATGTGGCACACCCAGAGCAGAAGTTCTACTGCAGCCAGATCAGGCCTGCAAAGAAAGTGCATCACACAGGCCTTTGTAAGAGATGTTCCCGGTAGGCTGTAAGAGCACTGTGCAGAGCGAGTTGTCTTAGCTTCCCAAAGAGCTGGAAGCAAGATGCTGTGGGGCCCAACTCGCCCTTTGTTAAGAAGCCTGCACGTTGTGCCTTTCAGCTCTAGGGCTAGGTGCCACACCCAGGGCAGAAGTTCTACTTCAGCCTGATCAGGCCTGCAAAGAAACTGCGTTTCACAGGCCTTGGTAAGAGATGTTCCCTGTAGGCTGTAAGAGCACTGTGCAGAGCGAGTTGTTTCTTAGCTTCCCAAAGAGCTGGAAGCAAGATGCTCTGGGGCCCAACTCGCCCTTTGGAAAGCAGACGGCACGTTGTAGCTTTCAGCTCTAGGGCAATGTGGCACACCCAGAGCAGAAGTTCTACTGCAGCCAGATCAGGCCTGCAAAGAAAGTGCATCACACAGGCCTTTGTAAGAGATGTTCCCGGTAGGCTGTAAGAGCACTGTGCAGAGCGAGTTGTTTCTCAGCTTCCCAAAGAGCTGGAAGCAAGATGCTGTGGGGCCCAACTCGCCCTTTGTTAAGAAGCCTGCACGTTGTGCCTTTCAGCTCTAGGGCAATGTTGCACACCCAGGGCAGAAATTCTACTTCAGCCAGATCAGGCCTGCAAAGAAACTGTGTTTCACAGGCCTTTGTAAGAGATGTTCCCGGTAGGCTGTAAGAGCACTGTGCAGAGCGAGTTCTTTCTTAGCTTCCCAAAGAGCTGGAAGCAAGATGCTCTGGGGCCCAACTCGCCATTTGTTAAGAAGCCTGAACGTTGTGCCTTTCAGCTCTAGGGCAATGTGGCAGACCCAGGGCAGAAGTTCTACTTCAGCCAGATCAGGCCTGCAAAGAAACTGCGTTTCACAGGCCTTGGTAAGACATGTTCCCGGTAGGCTGTAAGAGCACTGTGCAGAGCGAGTTGTTTCTTAGCTTCCCAAAGAGCTGGAAGCAAGATGCTGTGGGGCCCAACTCGCCCTTTGGAAAGAAGCCTGCACGTTGTGCCTTTCAGCTCTAGGGCAAAGTAGCACACCCAGAGCACAAGTCCTACTTCAGCCAGATCAGGCCTGCAAAGAAACTGCGTTTCACAGGCCTTTGGAAGAGACGTTCCCGGTAGGCCGTAAGAGCACTGAGCAGAGCGAGTTGTTTCTTAGCTTCCCAAAGAGCTGGAAGCAAGATGCTGTGGTGCCCAACTCGCCCTTTGGAAAGAAGCCTGCACGTTGTGCCTTTCAGCTCTAGGGCAAAGCAGCACACCCAGAGCAGAAGTCCTACTTCAGCCAGATCAGGCCTGCAAAGAAACTGCGTTTCACAGGCCTTTGGAAGAGATGTTCCCACTAGGCTGTAAGAGCACTGTGCAGAGCGAGTTGTTTCTTAGCTTCCCAAAGAGCTGGAAGCAAGATGCTCTGGGGCCCAACACGCCCTTTGGAAAGAAGCCTGCACGTTGTGCCTTTCAGCTCTAGGGCAAAGTAGCACACCCAGAGCAGAAGTCCTACTTCAGCCAGATCAGTACTGCAAAGAAACTGCCTTTCACAGGCCTTTGGAAGAGATGTTCCCGGTAGGCTGTAAGAGCACTGTGCAGAGCGAGTTGTTTCTTAGCTTCCCAAAGAGCTGGAAGCAAGATGCTGTGGGGCCCAACTCGCCCTTTGTTAAGAAGCCTGCACGTTGTGCCTTTCAGCTCTAGGGCTAGGTGCCACACTTAGGGCAGAAGTTCTACCTCAGCCTGATCAGGCCTGCAAAGAAAGTGCGTTTCACAGGCCTTTGTAAGAGATGTTCCCGGTAGGCTGTAAGAGCACTGTGCAGAGCGAGTTGTTTCTTAGCTTCCCAAAGAGCTGGAAGGAAGATGCTCTGAGGCCCAACTCGCCCTTTGTTAAGAAGCCTGCACGTTGTGCCTTTCAGCTCTAGGGCAATGTGGCACACCCAGGGCAGAAGTTCTACTGAAGCCAGATCAGGCCTGCAAAGAAACTGCGTTTCACAGGCCTTTGTAAGAGATGTTGCCGGTAGGCTGTAAGAGCACTCTGCAGAGCGAGTTGTTTCTTAGCTTCCCAAAGAGCTGGAAGCAAGATGCTCTGGGGCCCAACTCGCCCTTTGTCAAGAAGCCCGCACGTTGTGCCTTTCAGCTCTAGGGCAATGTGGCACACCCAGGGCAGAAGTTCTACTTCAGACAGATCAGGCCTGCAAGGTAACCGTGTTTCACAGGCCTTTGTAAGAGATGTTCCCGGTAGGCTGTAAGAGCACTGTGCAGAGCGAGTTGTTTCTTAGCTTCCCAAAGAGCTGGAAGCAAGATGCTCTGGGGCCAATTCGCCCTTTTTTAAGAAGCCTGCACGTTGTGCCTTTCAGCTCTAGGGCAATGTGGCACACCCAGGGCAGAAGTTCTACTTCAGCCAGATCAGGCCTGCCAAGAAACTGCGTTTCACAGGCCTTTGTAAGAGATGTTCCCGGTAGGCTGTAAGAGCACTGTGCAGAGCGAGTTGTTTCTTAGCTTCCCAATGAGCTGGAAGCAAGATGCTCTGGGGCCCAACTCGCCTTTTGTTAAGAAGCATGCACGTTGTGCCTTTCAGCTCTAAGGCAATGTGGAGCAACCTGAGCAGGAGTTCTACTGCAGCCAGATCAGGCCTGCAAAGAAACTGCATCACACAGGCCTTTGTAAGAGATGTTCCCGGTAGGCTGTAAGAGCACTGTGCAGAGCGAGTTGTTTCTTACCTTACCAAAGAGCTGGAAGCAAGATGCTCTGGGGCCCAACTCGCCCTTTGGAAAGCAGACGGCACGTTGTAGCTTTCAGCTCTAGGGCAATGTGGCACACCCAGAGCAGAAGTTCTACTGCAGCCAGATGAGGCCTGCCAAGAAACTGCGTTTCACAGGGCTTTTTAAGAGATGTTCCCGGAAGGCTGTAAGAGCACTGTGCAGAGTGAGTTGTTTCTTAGCTTCCCAAAGAGCTGCAAGGAAGATGCTCTGGGGCCCAACTCGCCCTTTGTTAAGACGCCTGCACGTTGTGCCTTTCAGCTCTAGGGCTACGTGACACACCCAGGGCAGAAGTTCTACTTCATCCAGATCAGGCCTGCAAAGAAACTGCGTCTCACAGGCCTTTGTAAGAGATGTTCCCGGTAGGCTGTAAGAGCACTGTGCAGAGCGAGTTGTTTCTTAGCTTCCCAAAGAGCTGGAAGCAAGATGCTCTGGGGCCCAACTCGCCCTTTGGAAAGCAGACGGCACGTTGTAGCTTTCAGCTCTAGGGCAATGTGGCGCAACCAGAGCAGAACTTCTACTTCAGCCAGATCAGGCCTGCAAAGAAACTGCGTTTCACAGGCCTTTGTAAGAGATGTTTCCGGTAGGCTGTAAGAGCACTGTGCAGAGCGAGTTGTTTCTTAGCTTCCCAAAGAGCTGGAAGCAAGATGCTCTGGGGCCCAACTCGCCCTTTGTTAAGAAGCCTGCACGTTGTAACATTCAGCTGCACGGCAATGTGGCACACCCAGGGCAGAAGTTCTCCTTCAGGCAGATCAGGCCTGCAAAGAAACTGCGTTTCACAGGCCTTTGTAAGAGATGTTCCCGGTAGGCTGTAAGAGCACTGTGCAGAGCGAGTTGTTTCTTAGCTTCCCAAAGAGCTGGAAGCAAGATGCTCTGGGGCCCAACTCGCCCTTTGTTAAGAAGCCTGCACGTTGTGCCTTTCAGCTCTAGGGCAATGTGGCACACCCACGGCAGAAGTTCAACTTCAGCCAGATCAGGCCTGCAAAGAAAGTGCGTTTCACAGGCCTTGGTAAGAGATGTTCCCGGTAGGCTGTAAGAGCACTGTGCAGAGCGAGTTGTTTCTTAGCTTCCCAAAGAGCTGGAAGCAAGATGCTCTGGGGCCCAATTCGCCCTTTGTTAAGAAGCCTGCACGTTGTGCCTTTCAGCTCTAGGGCAATGTGGCACACCCAGGGCAGAAGTTCTACTTCAGCCAGATCAGGCCTGCAAAGAAACAGCATTTCACAGGCCTTTGTAAGAGATGTTCCCGATAGGCTGTAAGAGCACTGTGCAGAGCGAGTTGTTTCTCAGCTTCCCAAAGAGCTGGAAGCAAGATGCTGTGGGGCCCAACTCGCCCTTTGTTAAGAAGCCTGCACGTTGTGCCTTTCAGCTCTAGGGCAATGTTGCACACCCAGGGCAGAAATTCTACTTCAGCCAGATCAGGCCTGCAAAGAAACTGCATTTCACAGGCCTTTGTAAGAGATGTTCCCGGTAGGCTGTAAGAGCACTGTGCAGAGCGAGTTCTTTCTTAGCTTCCCAAAGAGCTGGAAGCAAGAAGCTCTGGGGCCCAACTCGCCATTTGTTAAGAAGCCTGAACGTTGTGCCTTTCAGCTCTAGGGCAATGTGGCAGACCCAGGGCAGAAGTTCTACTTCAGCCAGATCAGGCCTGCAAAGAAACTGCGTTTCACAGGCCTTGGTAAGACATGTTCCCAGTAGGCTGTAAGAGCACTGTGCAGAGCGAGTTGTTTCTTAGCTTCCCAAAGAGCTGGAAGCAAGATGCTCTGGGGCCCAACTCGCCCTTTGGAAAGCAGACTGCACGTTGTAGCTTTCAGCTCTAGGGCAATGTGGCCCAACCAGAGCAGAACTTCTACTTCAGCCAGATCAGGCCTGCCAAGAAACTGCGTTTCACAGGCCTTTGTAAGAGATGTTCCCGGTAGGCTGTCAGAGCCCTGTGCAGAGCGAGTTGTTTCTTACCTTCCCAAAAAGGTTGAAGCAAGATGCTCTGGCGCCCAATTCGCCCTTTGTTAAGAAGCCTGCACGTTGTGCCTTTCAGCTCTAGGGCAATGTGGCACACCCAGGGCAGAAGTTCTACTTCAGCCAGATCAGGCCTGCAAAGAAACTGCGTTTCACAGGCCTTTGTAAGAGATGTTCCCGGTAGGCTGTAAGAGCACTGTGCAGAGCGAGTTGTTTCTTAGCTTCCGAAAGAGCTGGAAGCAAGATGCTGTGGGGCCCAACTCACCGTTTGTCAAGAAGCCTGCACGTTGTGCCTTTCAGCTCTAGGGCAATGTGGCACACCCAGGGCAGAAGTCCTACTTCAGCCAGATCAGGCCTGCAAAGAAACTGCGTTTCACAGGCCTTTGTAAGAGATGTTCCCGGTAGGCTGTAAGAGCACTGTGCAGAGCGAGTTGTTTCTTAGCTTCCCAAAGAGCTGGAAGCAAGATGCTGTGGGGCCCAACTCGCCCTTTGTCAAGAAGCCTGCACGTTGTGCCTTTCAGCTCTAGGGCAAAGTAGCACACCCAGAGCAGAAGTCCTACTTCAGCCAGATCAGGCCTGCAAAGAAACTGCGTTTCACAGGCCTTTGGAAGAGATGTTCCCGGTAGGCTGTAAGAGCACTGTGCAGAGCGAGTTGTTTCTTAGCTTCCCAAAGAGCTGGAAGCAAGATGCTGTGGGGCCCAACTCGCCCTTTGGAAAGAAGCCTGCACGTTGTAGCTTTCAGATCTAGGGCAATGTAGCACACCCAGAGCAGAAGTCCTACTTCAGCCAGATCAGGCCTGCAAAGAAACTGCGTCTCACAGGCCTTTGTAAGAGATGTTCCCGGTAGGCTGTAAGAGCACTGTGCAGAGCGAGTTGTTTCTTAGCTTCCCAAAGAGCTGGAAGCAAGATGCTGTGGGGCCCAACTCGCCCTTTGGAAAGAAGCCTGCACGTTGTGCCTTTCAGCTCTAGGGCAAAGTAGCACACCCAGAGCAGAAGTCCTACTTCAGCCAGATCAGGCCTGCAAAGAAACTGCGTTTCACAGGCCTTTGGAAGAGATGTTCCCGGTAGGCTGTAAGAGCACTGTGCAGAGCGAGTTGTTTCTTAGCTTCCCAAAGAGCTGGAAGCAAGATGCTGTGGGGCCCAACTCGCCCTTTGGAAAGAAGCCTGCACGTTGTGCCTTTCAGCTCTAGGGCAAAGTAGCACACCCAGAGCAGAAGTCCTACTTCAGCCAGATCAGGCCTGCAAAGAAACTGCGTTTCACAGGCCTTTGGAAGAGATGTTCCCGGTAGGCTGTAAGAGCACTGTGCAGAGCGAGTTGTTTCTTAGCTTCCCAAAGAGCTGGAAGCAAGATGCTGTGGGGCCCAACTCGCCCTTTGGAAAGAAGCCTGCACGTTGTGCCTTTCAGCTCTAGGGCAAAGTAGCACACCCAGAGCAGAAGTCCTACTTCAGCCAGATCAGGCCTGCAAAGAAACTGCGTTTCACAGGCCTTTGGAAGAGATGTTCCCGGTAGGCTGTAAGAGCACTGTGCAGAGCGAGTTGTTTCTTAGCTTCCCAAAGAGCTGGAAGCAAGATGCTGTGGGGCCCAACTCGCCCTTTGGAAAGAAGCCTGCACGTTGTGCCTTTCAGCTCTAGGGCAAAGTAGCACACCCAGAGCAGAAGTCCTACTTCAGCCAGATCAGGCCTGCAAAGAAACTGCGTTTCACAGGCCTTTGGAAGAGATGTTCCCGGTAGGCTGTAAGAGCACTGTGCAGAGCGAGTTGTTTCTTAGCTTCCCAAAGAGCTGGAAGCAAGATGCTGTGGGGCCCAACTCGCCCTTTGGAAAGAAGCCTGCACGTTGTGCCTTTCAGCTCTAGGGCAAAGTAGCACACCCAGAGCAGAAGTCCTACTTCAGCCAGATCAGGCCTGCAAAGAAACTGCGTTTCACAGGCCTTTGGAAGAGATGTTCCCGGTAGGCTGTAAGAGCACTGTGCAGAGCGAGTTGTTTCTTAGCTTCCCAAAGAGCTGGAAGCAAGATGCTGTGGGGCCCAACTCGCCCTTTGGAAAGAAGCCTGCACGTTGTGCCTTTCAGCTCCAGGGCAAAGTAGCACACCCAGAGCAGAAGTCCTACTTCAGCCAGATCAGGCCTGCAAAGAAACTGCGTTTCACAGGCCTTTGGAAGAGATGTTCCCGGTAGGCTGTAAGAGCACTGTGCAGAGCGAGTTGTTTCTTAGCTTCCCAAAGAGCTGGAAGCAAGATGCTGTGGGGCCCAACTCGCCCTTTGGAAAGAAGCCTGCACGTTGTGCCTTTCAGCTCTAGGGCAAAGTAGCACACCCAGAGCAGAAGTCCTACTTCAGCCAGATCAGGCCTGCAAAGAAACTGCGTTTCACAGGCCTTTGGAAGAGATGTTCCCGGTAGGCTGTAAGAGCACTGTGCAGAGCGAGTTGTTTCTTAGCTTCCCAAAGAGCTGGAAGCAAGATGCTGTGGGGCCCAACTCGCCCTTTGGAAAGAAGCCTGCACGTTGTGCCTTTCAGCTCTAGGGCAAAGTAGCACACCCAGAGCAGAAGTCCTACTTCAGCCAGATCAGGCCTGCAAAGAAACTGCGTTTCACAGGCCTTTGGAAGAGATGTTCCCGGTAGGCTGTAAGAGCACTGTGCAGAGCGAGTTGTTTCTTAGCTTCCCAAAGAGCTGGAAGCAAGATGCTGTGGGGCCCAACTCGCCCTTTGGAAAGAAGCCTGCACGTTGTGCCTTTCAGCTCTAGGGCAAAGTAGCACACCCAGAGCAGAAGTCCTACTTCAGCCAGATCAGGCCTGCAAAGAAACTGCGTTTCACAGGCCTTTGGAAGAGATGTTCCCGGTAGGCTGTAAGAGCACTGTGCAGAGCGAGTTGTTTCTTAGCTTCCCAAAGAGCTGGAAGCAAGATGCTGTGGGGCCCAACTCGCCCTTTGGAAAGAAGCCTGCACGTTGTGCCTTTCAGCTCTAGGGCAATGTAGCACACCCAGAGCAGAAGTCCTACTTCAGCCAGATCAGGCCTGCAAAGAAACTGCGTTTCACAGGCCTTTGGAAGAGATGTTCCCGGTAGGCTGTAAGAGCACTGTGCAGAGCGAGTTGTTTCTTAGCTTCCCAAAGAGCTGGAAGCAAGATGCTGTGGGGCCCAACTCGCCCTTTGGAAAGAAGCCTGCACGTTGTGCCTTTCAGATCTAGGGCAAAGTAGCACACCCAGAGCAGAAGTCCTACTTCAGCCAGATCAGGCCTGCAAAGAAACTGCGTTTCACAGGCCTTTGGAAGAGATGTTCCCGGTAGGCTGTAAGAGCACTGTGCAGAGCGAGTTGTTTCTTAGCTTCCCAAAGAGCTGGAAGCAAGATGCTGTGGGGCCCAACTCGCCCTTTGGAAAGAAGACTGCACGTTGTGCCTTTCAGCTCTAGGGCAATGTAGCACACCCAGAGCAGAAGTCCTACTTCAGCCAGATCAGGCCTGCAAAGAAACTGCGTTTCACAGGCCTTTGGAAGAGATGTTCCCGGTAGGCTGTAAGAGCACTGTGCAGAGCGAGTTGTTTCTTAGCTTCCCAAAGAGCTGGAAGCAAGATGCTGTGGTGCCCAACTCGCCCTTTGTTAAGAAGCCTGCACGTTGTGCCTTTCAGCTCTAGGGCAAAGTAGCACACCCAGAGCAGAAGTCCTACTTCAGCCAGATCAGGCCTGCCAAGAAACTGCGTTTCACAGGCCTTTGGAAGAGATGTTCCCGGTAGGCTGTAAGAGCACTGTGCAGAGCGAGTTGTTTCTTAGCTTCCCAAAAAGCTGGAAGCAAGATGCTGTGGGGCCCAACTCGCCCTTTGGTAAGAAGCCTGCACGTTGTGCCTTTCAGCTCTAGGGCAAAGTAGCACACCCAGAGCAGAAGTCCTACTTCAGCCAGATCAGGCCTGCAAAGAAACTGCGTTTCACAGGCCTTTGTAAGAGATGTTCCCGGTAGGCTGTAAGAGCACTGTGCAGAGCGAGTTGTTTCTTAGCTTCCCAAAGAGCTGGAAGCAAGATGCTGTGGGGCCCAACTCGCCCTTTGGAAAGAAGCCTGCACGTTGTGCCTTTCAGCTCTAGGTCAAAGTAGCACACCCAGAGCAGAAGTCCTACTTCAGCCAGATCAGGCCTGCAAAGAAACTGCGTTTCACAGGCCTTTGTAAGAGATGTTCCCGGTAGGCTGTAAGAGCACTGTGCAGAGCGAGTTGTTTCTTAGCTTCCCAAAGAGCTGGAAGCAAGATGCTGTGGGGCCCAACTCGCCCTTTGGAAAGAAGACTGCACGTTGTGCCTTTCAGCTCTAGGGCAAAGTAGCACACCCAGAGCAGAAGTCCTACTTCAGCCAGATCAGGCCTGCAAAGAAACTGCGTTTCACAGGCCTTTGGAAGAGATGTTCCCGGTAGGCTGTAAGAGCACTGTGCAGAGCGAGTTGTTTCTTAGCTTCCCAAAGAGCTGGAAGCAAGATGCTGTGGGGCCCAACTCGCCCTTTGGAAAGAAGCCTGCACGTTGTGCCTCTCAGCTCTAGGGCAAAGTAGCACACCCAGAGCAGAAGTCCTACTTCAGCCAGTTCAGGCCTGCAAAGAAACTGCGTTTCACAGGCCTTTGGAAGAGATGTTCCCGGTAGGCTGTAAGAGCACTGTGCAGAGCGAGTTGTTTCTTAGCTTCCCAAAGAGCTGGAAGCAAGATGCTGTGGGGCCCAACTCGCCCTTTGGAAAGAAGCCTGCACGTTGTGCCTTTCAGCTCTAGGGCAAAGTAGCACACCCAGAGCAGAAGTCCTACTTCAGCTACATCAGGCCTGCAAAGAAACTGCGTTTCACAGGCCTTTGGAAGAGATGTTCCCACTAGGCTGTAAGAGCACTGTGCAGAGCGAGTTGTTTCTTAGCTTCCCAAAGAGCTGGAAGCAAGATGCTGTGGGGCCCAACTCGCCCTTTGGAAAGAAGCCTGCACGTTGTGCCTTTCAGCTCTAGGGCAAAGTAGCACACCCAGAGCAGAAGTCCTACTTCAGCCAGATCAGGCCTGCAAAGAAACTGCGTTTCACAGGCCTTTGGAAGAGATGTTCCCCGTAGGCTGTAAGAGCACTGTGCAGAGCGAGTTGTTTCTTAGCTTCCCAAAGAGCTGGAAGCAAGATGCTGTGGGGCCCAACTCGCCCTTTGGAAAGAAGCCTGCACGTTGTGCCTTTCAGCTCTAGGGCAAAGTAGCACACCCAGAGCAGAAGTCCTACTTCAGCCAGATCAGGCCTGCAAAGAAACTGCGTTTCACAGGCCTATGGAAGAGATGTTCCCACTAGGCTGTAAGAGCACTGTGCAGAGCGAGTTGTTTCTTAGCTTCCCAAAGAGCTGGAAGCAAGATGCTGTGGGGCCCAACTCGCCCTTTGGAAAGAAGCCTGCACGTTGTGCCTTTCAGCTCTAGGGCAAAGTAGCACACCCAGAGCAGAAGTCCTACTTCAGCCAGATCAGGCCTGCAAAGAAACTGCGTTTCACAGGCCTTTGGAAGAGATGTTCCCACTAGGCTGTAAGAGCACTGTGCAGAGCGAGTTGTTTCTTAGCTTCCCAAAGAGCTGGAAGCAAGATGCTGTGGGGCCCAACTCGCCCTTTGGAAAGAAGCCTGCACGTTGTGCCTTTCAGCTCTAGGGCAAAGTAGCACACCCAGAGCAGAAGTCCTACTTCAGCCAGATCAGGCCTGCAAAGAAACTGCGTTTCACAGGCCTTTGGAAGAGATGTTCCCGGTAGGCTGTAAGAGCACTGTGCAGAGCGAGTTGTTTCTTAGCTTCCCAAAGAGCTGGAAGCAAGATGCTGTGGGGCCCAACTCGCCCTTTGGAAAGAAGCCTGCACGTTGTGCCTTTCAGCTCTAGGGCAAAGTAGCACACCCAGAGCAGAAGTCCTACTTCAGCCAGATCAGGCCTGCAAAGAAACTGCGTTTCACAGGCCTTTGGAAGAGATGTTCCCGGTAGGCTGTAAGAGCACTGTGCAGAGCGAGTTGTTTCTTAGCTTCCCAAAGAGCTGGAAGCAAGATGCTGTGGGGCCCAACTCGCCCTTTGGAAAGAAGCCTGCACGTTGTGCCTTTCAGCTCTAGGGCAAAGTAGCACACCCAGAGCAGAAGTCCTACTTCAGCCAGATCAGGCCTGCAAAGAAACTGCGTTTCACAGGCCTATGGAAGAGATGTTCCCACTAGGCTGTAAGAGCACTGTGCAGAGCGAGTTGTTTCTTAGCTTCCCAAAGAGCTGGAAGCAAGATGCTGTGGGGCCCAACTCGCCCTTTGGAAAGAAGCCTGCACGTTGTGCCTTTCAGCTCTAGGGCAAAGTAGCACACCCAGAGCAGAAGTCCTACTTCAGCCAGATCAGGCCTGCAAAGAAACTGCGTTTCACAGGCCTTTGGAAGAGATGTTCCCGGTAGGCTGTAAGAGCACTGTGCAGAGCGAGTTGTTTCTTAGCTTCCCAAAGAGCTGGAAGCAAGATGCTGTGGGGCCCAACTCGCCCTTTGGAAAGAAGCCTGCACGTTGTGCCTTTCAGCTCTAGGGCAAAGTAGCACACCCAGAGCAGAAGTCCTACTTCAGCCAGATCAGGCCTGCAAAGAAACTGCGTTTCACAGGTCTATGGAAGAGATGTTCCCACTAGGCTGTAAGAGCACTGTGCAGAGCGAGTTGTTTCTTAGCTTCCCAAAGAGCTGGAAGCAAGATGCTGTGGGGCCCAACTCGCCCTTTGGAAAGAAGCCTGCACGTTGTGCCTTTCAGCTCTAGGGCAAAGTAGCACACCCAGAGCACAAGTCCTACTTCAGCCAGATCAGGCCTGCAAAGAAACTGCGTTTCACAGGCCTTTGGAAGAGATGTTCCCGGTAGGCTGTAAGAGCACTGAGCAGAGCGAGTTGTTTCTTAGCTTCCCAAAGAGCTGGAAGCAAGATGCTGTGGGGCCCAACTCGCCCTTTGGAAAGAAGCCTGCACGTTGTGCCTTTCAGCTCTAGGGCAAAGTAGCACACCCAGAGCAGAAGTCCTACTTCAGCCAGATCAGGCCTGCAAAGAAACTGCGTTTCACAGGCCTTTGGAAGAGATGTTCCCACTAGGCTGTAAGAGCACTGTGCAGAGCGAGTTGTTTCTTAGCTTCCCAAAGAGCTGGAAGCAAGATGCTGTGGGGCCCAACTCGCCCTTTGGAAAGAAGCCTGCACGTTGTGCCTTTCAGCTCTAGGGCAAAGTAGCACACCCAGAGCAGAAGTCCTACTTCAGCCAGATCAGGCCTGCAAAGAAACTGCGTTTCACAGGCCTTTGGAAGAGATGTTCCCGGTAGGCTGTAAGAGCACTGTGCAGAGCGAGTTGTTTCTTAGCTTCCCAAAGAGCTGGAAGCAAGATGCTGTGGGGCCCAACTCGCCCTTTGGAAAGAAGCCTGCACGTTGTGCCTTTCAGCTCTAGGGCAAAGTAGCACACCCAGAGCAGAAGTCCTACTTCAGCCAGATCAGGCCTGCAAAGAAACTGCGTTTCACAGGCCTTTGGAAGAGATGTTCCCGGTAGGCTGTAAGAGCACTGTGCAGAGCGAGTTGTTTCTTAGCTTCCCAAAGAGCTGGAAGCAAGATGCTGTGGGGCCCAACTCGCCCTTTGGAAAGAAGCCTGCACGTTGTGCCTTTCAGCTCTAGGGCAAAGTAGCACACCCAGAGCAGAAGTCCTACTTCAGCCAGATCAGGCCTGCAAAGAAACTGCGTTTCACAGGCCTTTGGAAGAGATGTTCCCGGTAGGCTGTAAGAGCACTGTGCAGAGCGAGTTGTTTCTTAGCTTCCCAAAGAGCTGGAAGCAAGATGCTGTGGGGCCCAACTCGCCCTTTGGAAAGAAGCCTGCACGTTGTGCCTTTCAGCTCTAGGGCAAAGTAGCACACCCAGAGCAGAAGTCCTACTTCAGCCAGATCAGGCCTGCAAAGAAACTGCGTTTCACAGGCCTTTGGAAGAGATGTTCCCGGTAGGCTGTAAGAGCACTGTGCAGAGCGAGTTGTTTCTTAGCTTCCCAAAGAGCTGGAAGCAAGATGCTGTGGGGCCCAACTCGCCCTTTGGAAAGAAGCCTGCACGTTGTGCCTTTCAGCTCTAGGGCAAAGTAGCACACCCAGAGCAGAAGTCCTACTTCAGCCAGATCAGGCCTGCAAAGAAACTGCGTTTCACAGGCCTTTGGAAGAGATGTTCCCGGTAGGCTGTAAGAGCACTGTGCAGAGCGAGTTGTTTCTTAGCTTCCCAAAGAGCTGGAAGCAAGATGCTGTGGGGCCCAACTCGCCCTTTGGAAAGAAGCCTGCACGTTGTGCCTTTCAGCTCTAGGGCAAAGTAGCACACCCAGAGCAGAAGTCCTACTTCAGCCAGATCAGGCCTGCAAAGAAACTGCGTTTCACAGGCCTTTGGAAGAGATGTTCCCGGTAGGCTGTAAGAGCACTGTGCAGAGCGAGTTGTTTCTTAGCTTCCCAAAGAGCTGGAAGCAAGATGCTGTGGGGCCCAACTCGCCCTTTGGAAAGAAGCCTGCACGTTGTGCCTTTCAGCTCTAGGGCAAAGTAGCACACCCAGAGCAGAAGTCCTACTTCAGCCAGATCAGGCCTGCAAAGAAACTGCGTTTCACAGGCCTTTGGAAGAGATGTTCCCGGTAGGCTGTAAGAGCACTGTGCAGAGCGAGTTGTTTCTTAGCTTCCCAAAGAGCTGGAAGCAAGATGCTGTGGGGCCCAACTCGCCCTTTGGAAAGAAGCCTGCACGTTGTGCCTTTCAGCTCTAGGGCAAAGTAGCACACCCAGAGCAGAAGTCCTACTTCAGCCAGATCAGGCCTGCAAAGAAACTGCGTTTCACAGGCCTTTGGAAGAGATGTTCCCGGTAGGCTGTAAGAGCACTGTGCAGAGCGAGTTGTTTCTTAGCTTCCCAAAGAGCTGGAAGCAAGATGCTGTGGGGCCCAACTCGCCCTTTGGAAAGAAGCCTGCACGTTGTGCCTTTCAGCTCTAGGGCAAAGTAGCACACCCAGAGCAGAAGTCCTACTTCAGCCAGATCAGGCCTGCAAAGAAACTGCGTTTCACAGGCCTTTGGAAGAGATGTTCCCGGTAGGCTGTAAGAGCACTGTGCAGAGCGAGTTGTTTCTTAGCTTCCCAAAGAGCTGGAAGCAAGATGCTGTGGGGCCCAACTCGCCCTTTGGAAAGAAGCCTGCACGTTGTGCCTTTCAGCTCTAGGGCAAAGTAGCACACCCAGAGCAGAAGTCCTACTTCAGCCAGATCAGGCCTGCAAAGAAACTGCGTTTCACAGGCCTTTGGAAGAGATGTTCCCGGTAGGCTGTAAGAGCACTGTGCAGAGCGAGTTGTTTCTTAGCTTCCCAAAGAGCTGGAAGCAAGATGCTGTGGGGCCCAACTCGCCCTTTGGAAAGAAGCCTGCACGTTGTGCCTTTCAGCTCTAGGGCAAAGTAGCACACCCAGAGCAGAAGTCCTACTTCAGCCAGATCAGGCCTGCAAAGAAACTGCGTTTCACAGGCCTTTGGAAGAGATGTTCCCGGTAGGCTGTAAGAGCACTGTGCAGAGCGAGTTGTTTCTTAGCTTCCCAAAGAGCTGGAAGCAAGATGCTGTGGGGCCCAACTCGCCCTTTGGAAAGAAGCCTGCACGTTGTGCCTTTCAGCTCTAGGGCAAAGTAGCACACCCAGAGCAGAAGTCCTACTTCAGCCAGATCAGGCCTGCAAAGAAACTGCGTTTCACAGGCCTTTGGAAGAGATGTTCCCGGTAGGCTGTAAGAGCACTGTGCAGAGCGAGTTGTTTCTTAGCTTCCCAAAGAGCTGGAAGCAAGATGCTGTGGGGCCCAACTCGCCCTTTGGAAAGAAGCCTGCACGTTGTGCCTTTCAGCTCTAGGGCAAAGTAGCACACCCAGAGCAGAAGTCCTACTTCAGCCAGATCAGGCCTGCAAAGAAACTGCGTTTCACAGGCCTTTGGAAGAGATGTTCCCCGTAGGCTGTAAGAGCACTGTGCAGAGCGAGTTGTTTCTTAGCTTCCCAAAGAGCTGGAAGCAAGATGCTGTGGGGCCCAACTCGCCCTTTGGAAAGAAGCCTGCACGTTGTGCCTTTCAGCTCTAGGGCAAAGTAGCACACCCAGAGCAGAAGTCCTACTTCAGCCAGATCAGGCCTGCAAAGAAACTGCGTTTCACAGGCCTATGGAAGAGATGTTCCCACTAGGCTGTAAGAGCACTGTGCAGAGCGAGTTGTTTCTTAGCTTCCCAAAGAGCTGGAAGCAAGATGCTGTGGGGCCCAACTCGCCCTTTGGAAAGAAGCCTGCACGTTGTGCCTTTCAGCTCTAGGGCAAAGTAGCACACCCAGAGCAGAAGTCCTACTTCAGCCAGATCAGGCCTGCAAAGAAACTGCGTTTCACAGGCCTTTGGAAGAGATGTTCCCGGTAGGCTGTAAGAGCACTGTGCAGAGCGAGTTGTTTCTTAGCTTCCCAAAGAGCTGGAAGCAAGATGCTGTGGGGCCCAACTCGCCCTTTGGAAAGAAGCCTGCACGTTGTGCCTTTCAGCTCTAGGGCAAAGTAGCACACCCAGAGCAGAAGTCCTACTTCAGCCAGATCAGGCCTGCAAAGAAACTGCGTTTCACAGGTCTATGGAAGAGATGTTCCCACTAGGCTGTAAGAGCACTGTGCAGAGCGAGTTGTTTCTTAGCTTCCCAAAGAGCTGGAAGCAAGATGCTGTGGGGCCCAACTCGCCCTTTGGAAAGAAGCCTGCACGTTGTGCCTTTCAGCTCTAGGGCAAAGTAGCACACCCAGAGCAGAAGTCCTACTTCAGCCAGATCAGGCCTGCAAAGAAACTGCGTTTCACAGGCCTTTGGAAGAGATGTTCCCGGTAGGCTGTAAGAGCACTGTGCAGAGCGAGTTGTTTCTTAGCTTCCCAAAGAGCTGGAAGCAAGATGCTGTGGTGCCCAACTCGCCCTTTGGAAAGAAGCCTGCACGTTGTGCCTTTCAGCTCTAGGGCAAAGTAGCACACCCAGAGCAGAAGTCCTACTTCAGCCAGATCAGGCCTGCAAAGAAACTGCGTTTCACAGGCCTTTGGAAGAGATGTTCCCACTAGGCTGTAAGAGCACTGTGCAGAGCGAGTTGTTTCTTAGCTTCCCAAAGAGCTGGAAGCAAGATGCTGTGGGGCCCAACTCGCCCTTTGGAAAGAAGCCTGCACGTTGTGCCTTTCAGCTCTAGGGCAAAGTAGCACACCCAGAGCAGAAGTCCTACTTCAGCCAGATCAGGCCTGCAAAGAAACTGCGTTTCACAGGCCTTTGGAAGAGATGTTCCCGGTAGGCTGTAAGAGCACTGTGCAGAGCGAGTTGTTTCTTAGCTTCCCAAAGAGCTGGAAGCAAGATGCTGTGGGGCCCAACTCGCCCTTTGGAAAGAAGCCTGCACGTTGTGCCTTTCAGCTCTAGGGCAAAGTAGCACACCCAGAGCAGAAGTCCTACTTCAGCCAGATCAGGCCTGCAAAGAAACTGCGTTTCACAGGCCTTTGGAAGAGATGTTCCCGGTAGGCTGTAAGAGCACTGTGCAGAGCGAGTTGTTTCTTAGCTTCCCAAAGAGCTGGAAGCAAGATGCTGTGGGGCCCAACTCGCCCTTTGGAAAGAAGCCTGCACGTTGTGCCTTTCAGCTCTAGGGCAAAGTAGCACACCCGAGCAGAAGTCCTACTTCAGCCAGATCAGGCCTGCAAAGAAACTGCGTTTCACAGGCCTTTGGAAGAGATGTTCCCGGTAGGCTGTAAGAGCACTGTGCAGAGCGAGTTGTTTCTTAGCTTCCCAAAGAGCTGGAAGCAAGATGCTGTGGGGCCCAACTCGCCCTTTGGAAAGAAGCCTGCACGTTGTGCCTTTCAGCTCTAGGGCAAAGTAGCACACCCAGAGCAGAAGTCCTACTTCAGCCAGATCAGGCCTGCAAAGAAACTGCGTTTCACAGGCCTTTGGAAGAGATGTTCCCGGTAGGCTGTAAGAGCACTGTGCAGAGCGAGTTGTTTCTTAGCTTCCCAAAGAGCTGGAAGCAAGATGCTGTGGTGCCCAACTCGCCCTTTGGAAAGAAGCCTGCACGTTGTGCCTTTCAGCTCTAGGGCAATGTGGCACACCCAGAGCAGAAGTTCTACTTCAGCCAGATCAGGCCTGCAAGGAAACTATGTTTCACAGGCCGTTGTAAGAGATGTTCCCGGTAGGCTGTAAGAACAGTGTGCAGAGCGAGTTGTTTCTTAGCTTCCCAAAGAGCTGGAAGCAAGATGCTCTGGGGCCCTACTCTCACATTGGAAAGGAGACTGCGCGTTGTAGCTTTCAGGTCTAGGGCAGTGTGGCACACCCAGAGCAGAAGTTCTACTTCAGCCAGATCAGGCCTGCAAAGAAACTGCGTTTCACAGGCCTTTGTAAGAGATGTTCCCGGTAGGCTGTAAGAGCACTGTGCAGAGTGAGTTGTTTCTTAGCTTCCCAAAGAGCTGAAAGCAAGAGGCACTGGGGCCCAACTCGCCATTTGTTAAGAAGCCTGAACGTTGTGCCTTTCAGCTCTAGGGCAATGTGGCAGACCCAGGGCAGAAGTTCTACTTCAGCCAGATCAGGCCTGCAAAGAAACTGCGTTTCACAGGCCTTGGTAAGACATGTTCCCGGTAGGCTGTAAGAGCACTGTGCAGAGCGAGTTGTTTCTTAGCTTCCCAAAGAGCTGGAAGCAAGATGCTCTGGGGCCCAACTCGCCCTTTAGAAAGCAGACTGCACGTTGTAGCTTTCAGCTCTAGGGCAATGTGGCCCAACCAGAGCAGAACTTCTACTTCAGCCAGATCAGGCCTGCAAAGAAACTGCGTTTCACAGGCCTTTGTAAGACATGTTCCCGGTAGGCTGTAAGAGCACTGTGCAGAGCGAGTTGTTTCTTAGCTTCCCAAAGAGCTGGAAGCAAGATGCTCTGGGGCCCAACTCGCCCTTTGTTAATTAGCCTGCACGTTGTGCCTTTCAGCTCTAGGGCAATGTGGCACACCCACGGCAGAAGTTCTACCTGAGCCAGATCAGGCCTGCAAAGAAACTGCGTTTCACAGGCCTTTGTAAGATATGTTCCCGGTAGGCTGTAAGAGCACTGTGCAGAGCGAGTTGTTTCTTAGCTTCCCAAAGAGCTGGAAGCAAGATGCTCTGGGGCCCAACTCGCCATTTGTTAAGAAGCCTGCACGTTGTATCATTCAGCTGCACGGCAATGTGGCACACCCAGGGCAGAAGTTCTCCTTCAGGCAGATCAGGCCTGCAAAGAAACTGCGTTTCACAGGCCTTTGTAAGAGATGTTCCCGGTAGGCTGTAAGAGCACTGTGCAGAGCGAGTTGTTTCTTAGCTTCCCAAAGAGCTGGAAGCAAGATGCTCTGGGGCTCAACTCGCCCTTTGTCAAGAAGCCCGCACGTTGTGCCTTTCAGCTCTAGGGCAATGTGGCACACCCAGGGCAGAAGTTCTACTTCAGCCAGATCAGGCCTGCAAAGAAACTGCGTTTCACAGGCCTTTGTAAGAGATGTTCCCGGTAGGCTGTAAGAGCACTGTGCAGAGCGAGCTGTTTCTTAGCTTCCCAAAGAGCTGGAAGCAAGATGCTCTGGGGCCCAACTCGCCCTTTGGAAAGCAGATTGCACGTTGTAGCTTTCAGTTCTAGGCCAATGTGGCGCAACCAGAGCAGAAGATCTACTTCAGCCAGATCAGGCCTGCAAAGAAACTGCGTCTCACAGGCCTTTGTAAGAGATGTTCCCGGTAGGCTGTAAGAGCACTGTGCAGAGCGAGTTGTTTCTTAGCTTCCCAAAGAGCTGGAAGCAAGATGCTCTGGGGCCCAACTCGCCCTTTGTTAAGAAGCCTGCACGTTGTAACATTCAGCTGCATGGCAATGTGGCACACCCAGGGCAGAAGTTCTCCTTCAGGCAGATCAGGCCTGCAAAGAAACTGCGTTTCACAGGCCTTTGTAAGAGATGTTCCCGGTAGGCTGTAAGAGCACTGTGCAGAGCGAGTTGTTTCTTAGCTTCCCAAAGAGCTGGAAGCAAGATGCTCTGGGGCCCAACTCGCCCTTTGTTAAGAAGCCTGCACGTTGTGCCTTTCAGCTCTAGGGCAATGTGGCGCAACCAGAGCAGATGTTCTACTTCAGCCAGATCAGGCCTGCAAAGAAACTGCGTTTCACAGGCCTTTGTAAGACATGCTCCCGGTAGGCTGTAAGAGCACTGTGTAGAGCGAGCTGTTTATTAGCTTCCCAAAGAGCTGGAAGCAAGATGCTGTGGTGCCCAACTCGCCCTTTTTTAAGAAGCCTGCACGTTGTGCCTTTCAGCTCTAGGGCAATGTGGCACACCCAGGGCAGAAGTTCTACTTCAGCCAGATCAGGCCTGCCAAGAAACTGCGTTTCACAGGCCTTTGTAAGAGATGTTCCCGGTAGGCTGTCAGAGCCCTGTGCAGAGCGAGTTGTTTCTTACCTTCCCAAAAAGGTTGAAGCAAGATGCTCTGGCGCCCAATTCGCCCTTTGTTAAGAAGCCTGCACGTTGTGCCTTTCAGCTCTAGGGCAATGTGGCACACCCAGGGCAGAAGTTCTACTTCAGCCAGATCAGGCCTGCAAAGAAACTGCGTTTCACAGGCCTTTGTAAGAGATGTTCCCGGTAGGCTGTAAGAGCACTGTGCAGAGCGAGTTGTTTCTTAGCTTCCGAAAGAGCTGGAAGCAAGATGCTCTTGGGCCCAACTCGCCCTTTGTCAAGAAGCCCGCAGGTTGTGCCTTTCAGCTCTAGGGCAATGTGGCACACCCAGGGCAGAAGTTCTACTTCAGCCAGATCAGGCCTGCAAAGAAACTGCGTTTCACAGGCCTTTGTAAGAGATGTTCCCGGTAGGCTGTAATAGCACTGTGCAGAGCGAGTTGTTTCTTAGCTTCCCAAAGAGCTGGAAGCAAGATGCTCTGGGGCCCAACTCGCCCTTTGTCAAGAAGCCCGCACGTTGTGCCTTTCAGCTCTAGGGCAATGTGGCACACCCAGGGCAGAAGTTCTACTTCAGCCAGATCAGGCCTGCAAAGAAACTGCGTTTCACAGGCCTTTGTAAGAGATGTTCCCGGTAGGCTGTAAGAGCACTGTGCAGAGCGAGTTGTTTCTTAGCTTCCCAAAGAGCTGGAAGCAAGATGCTCTGGGGCCCAACTCGCCCTTTGGAAAGCAGATTGCACGTTGTAGCTTTCAGATCTAGGCCAATGTGGCGCAACCAGAGCAGAAGATCTACTTCAGCCAGATCAGGCCTGCAAAGAAACTGCGTCTCACAGGCCTTTGTAAGAGATGTTCCCGGTAGGCTGTAAGAGCACTGTGCAGAGCGAGTTGTTTCTTAGCTTCCCAAAGAGCTGGAAGCAAGATGCTCTGGGGCCCAACTCGCCCTTTGGAAAGCAGACTGCACGTTGTAGCTTTCAGCTCTAGGGCAATGTGGCGCAACCAGAGGAGAACTTCTACTTCAGCCAGATCAGGCCTGCAAAGAAACTGCGTTTCACAGGCCTTTGTAAGACATGCTCCCGGTAGGCTGTAAGAGCACTGTGTAGAGCGAGTTGTTTCTTAGCTTCCCAAAGAGCTGGAAGCAAGATGCTGTGGTGCCCAACTCGCCCTTTTTTAAGAACCCTGCACGTTGTGCCTTTCAGCTCTAGGGCAATGTGGCACACCCAGGGCAGAAGTTCTACTTCAGCCAGATCAGGCCTGCCAAGAAACTGCGTTTCACAGGCCTTTGTAAGAGATGTTCCCGGTAGGCTGTCAGAGCCCTGTGCAGAGCGAGTTGTTTCTTACCTTCCCAAAAAGGTTGAAGCAAGATGCTCTGGCGCCCAACTCGCCCTTTGTTAAGAAGCTTGCACGTTGTGCCTTTCAGCTCTAGGGCAATGTGGCACACCCAGGGCAGAAGTTCTACTTCAGCCAGATCAGGCCTGCAAAGAAACTGCGTTTCACAGGCCTTTGTAAGAGATGTTCCCGGTAGGCTGTAAGAGCACTGTGCAGAGCGAGTTGTTTCTTAGCTTCCCAAAGAGCTGGAAGCAAGATGCTCTGGGGCCCAACTCGCCCTTTGTCAAGAAGCCCGCACGTTGTGCCTTTCAGCTCTAGGGCAATGTGGCACACCCAGGGCAGAAGTTCTACTTCAGCCAGATCAGGCCTGCAAAGAAACTGCGTTTCACAGGCCTTTGTAAGAGATGTTCCCGGTAGGCTGTAAGAGCACTGTGCAGAGCGAGTTGTTTCTTAGCTTCCCAAAGAGCGGTAAGCAAGATGCTCTGGGGCCCAACTCGCCCTTTGGAAAGCAGATTGCACGTTGTAGCTTTCAGTTCTAGGCCAATGTGGCGCAACCAGAGCAGAAGATCTACTTCAGCCAGATCAGGCCTGCAAAGAAACTGCGTCTCACAGGCCTTTGTAAGAGATGTTCCCGGTAGGCTGTAAGAGCACTGTGCAGAGCGAGTTGTTTCTTAGCTTCCCAAAGAGCTGGAAGCAAGATGCTCTGGGGCCCAACTCGCCCTTTGTTAAGAAGCCTGCACGTTGTAACATTCAGCTGCACGGCAATGTGGCACACCCAGGGCAGAAGTTCTCCTTCAGGCAGATCAGGCCTGCAAAGAAACTGCGTTTCACAGGCCTTTGTAAGAGATGTTCCCGGTAGGCTGTAAGAGCACTGTGCAGAGCGAGTTGTTTCTTAGCTTCCCAAAGAGCTGGAAGCAAGATGCTCTGGGGCCCAACTCGCCCTTTGTCAAGAAGCCCGCACGTTGTGCCTTTCAGCTCTAGGGCAATGTGGCACACCCAGGGCAGAAGTTCTACTTCAGCCAGATCAGGCCTGCAAAGAAACTGCGTTTCACAGGCCTTTGTAAGAGATGTTCCCGGTAGGCTGTAAGAGCACTGTGCAGAGCGAGCTGTTTCTTAGCTTCCCAAAGAGCTGGAAGCAAGATGCTCTGGGGCCCAACTCGCCCTTTGGAAAGCAGATTGCACGTTGTAGCTTTCACTTCTAGGCCAATGTGGCGCAACCAGAGCAGAAGATCTACTTCAGAGCAA